>NW_022605599.1:401141-433284 GCF_008692095.1 Etheostoma spectabile | reverse complement strand
AGAGAGAGAGAGAGAGAGAGAGAGAGATGTATACTCCATGGCAAGCAAATCTAACAAGGAGACCAAGAGGGAAAGATGGGAGAAAGTAATGGAAGCAGAGAACAGATGACTGAATCCACTGCACTGTCTGCACTGCAGGCATGGATAAAAAGACAGATGATGAGAGAGGTGGAATAAAGTGAACGCTACATATTATGTGTCCAGGTCTTTAAATTACCACTAGCCAATTGCCAAATGTTTATAAAGACATAAAACTCCCCTCAACAAATAAAATTGTGATGGGCATTGCTCACCATGTCCTGACATTTCATAGACAAGAAAATCATAAAAAAATAAATAAAACAGTGAAAGTTTAGTTGCAGCCCTGAAGCTCACATCTAGCAGACGTTAAGTTCCTAGCCAACAGAACAGGTACCTGGAGTGACACCAACCCATCGCCACTGGTACTCGCGGAGTAATTAACACCCATAAATAGGTATTGTTCACTTCCTCGTTAGCGGTATAACCGGTCCTTATATACCATTACACCACGTGAACACACAACTCTGCTCTTTCTCCAGGGGATATGGACTGTTATGTTAAGTGGTGTAAATGGAAACGGTGGGGAGAATAGTTATCCATGGTTATCTTTTCCTGGCAACAGACTCATGGATTGTTTTGTCATGCAAAGCTCTGCTCTATTTTTCTTGTTTTTTTGGGCTCCAGTCATGAATGTCTTTTCTCTCTGGGCATTGATGTACAGTACATGAGTACTTTACATATATGCCCACATCATGGGGCAAAAAACATGAAGTTTTCCCCAATTTAATATAAGTGTGTTATTTACACCTATACTAAAATGGTGTTTTTGAATATTTCTGCATACTGGGGTCCCTAAACAGTCATGGAATTCTATTAAGTGGGGATGACTGGAGAGGTGAGACTCTTGTGGATTTAATAAACCCAATTATATTCATGTGTGATGATGTTAGTTCCCATAGCAGCCATTTCATTGTAGTGAGACCAATTAGGGAAACTTGATGTCATTGTATAAAATGACCTGTTGAGGCAAGGCAAGGCAAGGCAAGGCAGCTTTATTTGTGTAGCACATTTCAGCAACAGGGCAATTCAAAGTGCTTTACACAAAATCATTAAAACAGATAAAACACAAGTACAAACAGTTAAAAGTCATAAGCATTAAAAATCACAGCTTCTTTACATTTTTACAAGAACTAGGGCATTCAAAGGATGTCCGGCTTTCCTAAGTGTATCAGATTATTATCTCTAAACTAAACCTTCTTTCTGTGAACTCTACTCCAGCATAGTACAACACATAGGTTTGAAGATTATTAAGGCTGTTTACGCTAAAGTCCTAGCCTACCTATGTTATGCAACTTAAGAATAGTAACATCAAGTTTTTACTCACACGTAGTCACTCTCAACATTTGTATGTTAGTTTCAGAATGAAGACAGTTGGAAAACAATTAGATATAAAATAAGATGTGTGCTCTTCATGAAGATTATTTTCCTTAGCAGCTATCATGTATTTTTCCAATTAATTTAAAGATTATAGGCATTCTATTATATAAATCTTGAAAAATAGGGCAAATAGCTACCGTAAAAAAACCACTGGACTACCCTAGGTTTGGGCTAAGCCCCGAAACACCTGGCTCCGCCCCAGATAGACAGAGTGGTGAATTGCTTAGTATAAGAGGTTGCATGGTAAAGACGTTTGTTTAGACCTTGCTTCCCCACCCAAGCCGCCACACTCACAAAGTCTGATTCCTGGCATCATACTGTATGTGTAAACAAGATGTACTTTCACTGTGGAAGGGCTTTCATTACATTGGTTCAGGAGACAGAGAAGGACTTCTCAGGAGGTCCAGTATAGTAGATGTACTGTTAGGGAGATGTGTATAAGGACAATCTGCTAGGAAGATGGGTAGCCTCTGTTATCAAGGAGTTTGCCACAGAAAAACACACTGCTAACCGGGTATATCCTATAATTATAACTAGTAAGTCCCTGTAAAATAAACTAACTTACTGTCCTGATGTGTTATACTGTGTTCTCAGCATTCACCTTGTGTCAGCGTAATTTTGGCTAAAAGGTGGGTGTGTGGCTAATCTGTGACGTCACCCTCTAGTGTATTTCAGTGGTGTCAGCTGGTAAATGAACATACTCTACTATACTGAAAAAGACTAAACCATCTCTCCCATGAGAAACACACCACAGTACATCTGTAGCTCTTTTTTCCAGACAGAGGGATTTAGGGTTCCCTACCCTCTCCATTTAGCCAAAACACAGCCTCATCTCCATTCCTGCCAAGGTCCTGTCCAGTGTCCTTGCTATTGTACAAATCATTAACAGGTATTATTTTTTTGTCAATGAAAGACCAGGAGTCGACATGGTCTACAGTATGGCACACATGATGTAGAAGTCACGGGTTGTTTGGTATCGACCAGCAATGACATCAAAATAGAGGCAGGTTCATGTGGAGGCAAAACGATGATATGCGCAACTTCACGCTACCTGAACTCTTCCTATCCACGCATAAACAACCTTGTTTACTCGTAAAAGAGAGACAGACAAAAAATGTCCTTCTTACCTGGTCTCGTCCTGACCCTTCGTCCAAAATGGGCTCTTCTGCGGTGGCCGTCTCCTCCTCCGTCTGCATTTTCCCTCTTGCCAATCCTTCCTTCCTTAGAACCGGGCACAGGCGGCTCCCACCCCGGCAACGTCCGAAGGAAGGGACCTCCCCGGCGGGGCAGCGAGCTCGGTCACCCCATCCGCCGCAAGTCGGTATCCGATTTCACGATGGCGGGGCCTGCGGCAAAAAAGCATCGTCTACTCCAGATTTAACACCCCGTGCTTTCTTCCGTGTCGTCTCCCGTTGACCCGCTCAGTGTTTCCCTTCTACCCGCTCCATCCCTCGCCTCTCTGGGCAAGGCAAGATGTGACTAAGCATCCAAAGTCGAAGCCCGTCGCCCTCCCCTCCAAACCGTTTCGCTGCCGCTACTTCTCCCTCTATGATGCTCTGCTACGAGTGTGCGTATGTGCACGTGTGCGCGCGTCACCGACAGCGCAGGAGAGCCAACCGGGGCCAAGGATTTCACATGCTGCAGCTACACAAATTGAGGGAGACTCTCGTGAGCACAAACCTAGTAAGCGTGGAATTAGAAACGTCGATGACAAATACAAGGCATCGAGGATGACTGACATTATTCAGCTTAGTTTCGACCATTGTTTTGTTTGTTTAAGGTTTTGGCCATTGTTGCACCTTGCATTGGGTCTCCATTGACGTCATTTACCAACACCCCCACACCCCCCCATTTATACACCTGAGCACAGCACACGCACGAGTCCACCTTGTGGAGAGACAAACACTCTCAGGCAGACACGTTTCTTAAAAACTACTTCCAAATTAAAATGGGCACAACGGGTATTTTTTACACATGTCTGGTGATCTTGTCACACGCGCACAGACACACAGACAAAATATGTATTCACTTGCTACAATAATTTCAGTGTTGATGAAGATTTTATTTTGAACAAGGGTGAATATAAAAATCCATTAAAATACTAAATGTTTGTGGACTAACAGAGAGGAGTGTGGTAGGATGAGGATGATTCCACACAGAAGAGTGGTACGATTAGGGTGTCCTGAAATATACAAACAAATAGTGGCTCAGATATAGTGACTGCCTTCTATCCAAATGTGAAATTTATGTTGATGAGTAGTATGAGTACAAGATACTGACCCATGTTTGCTGAAGGACTGGTCAGGAGTGTCCCGAGTCGTCAGTGTGGCTGTACCGCACCCCTGTCCAGCAGGTAGGCTGGAAGACAGTTGACTGACCCTGGAGTCTTTCTTGTAGGGTGTCCTGGTGTGGTCCTTGTGCCAAATGTCATATAACCCCTCAGGAAGGACGGGTGGATTTATTTAAGGACAAGCGTTACTGTACGTTGCCTCTAAACAGACCTGACTGAGCCACTCAGACCTAATAAATCTTACAACTGCACTTTGTCTTCAATTACACATTATTATCATCACTGAGGAACTATCATCATCTCTATTCTGTCACCAGTTGTTCACCTGCCTAAATCTTAACCTACATTTATTTTTGAAAATTTGAAAAGCAGGCTGGAAAATGAGCCAGACTACATGAAGGTATGCAATGCAAACAGGCTCATTAATAGCTCATTTGAGTTGTGTCAAAAGAAGTAACGATTAAGAATACTTGCTTCTAAAAACTAAGACTATTAAGCGAAATGTTTCTTCAAAAGTGAAACGCTTCTTGAGGTGTTGAAAGGATATCAGCAGTGACAGGCAGGTAGAGGATGTCTGTCTCAGTGTGGATGATGATATCCTGGGACATGTACTTCTTTGGCTCTAGCTCACCTGCTTGGACTTCACACATGGCAAACAGCTGGACCTGCAGTTTAACATGCAAACCTGCAGCCACCTAGACAGACATACAGTACACTACATGTAGTTTAACAACTAAGGGTTAAAATATTCTATAGGTCTTTACAAATATCAATTGTATACCCAATATAAGTTATTTGTCCCCAAAACAAATGCAAATATAAATATTAACATCATTACGTCCAGCTGGGACTTACGGGCCCAGGATTGTAGATGACACGGAGGCCTGTAGCAGGTGGAGGCTGCTTCACATGGAACCTTGCAGAGAGACAGATCGAAACAAACCACACATAAGTTTCAGGTCAAAGTTTTCATTTTGGACTTGAAGGTGACCCACATGTCACCTGCACCTATCCAAAGCACTGTTTTCTCATTTCTTTCCAACATATTAAAAGGACATTTGAAACCAGTTAAGCTGCAACTAAACTATTCATTATTTTCATTATTTCCTGGTTTTGAAGCCTACATTTTCCTGTACATCTATGTATCCACACCTCCATCTATCCATATTCCTGTGTCTTACCTGCAGGTGTCAACACCCACATTCTTCATCACCACAGTAATGGTCGAGGAGGTGCCCTCCTGCAGCGTGCCAAAGTCAACACTGGACGGTAGGAGCTGGAATCCCCTCACTACGACGTTTGGATCAGTCTGAGAAATTGTTCGACACTTCCTCCTCACTGGCTCTTCCACAGACAGGTACTGGAATAGGTGACACAGACAGGGTGATGTGAGAACAGTAGGTGTGCCACAGAGAGAAGCATGTGTATAGGTAGCTGTCCGTATGTGGAACAGGAACCCATGTTTGTCAAAAAACTGCAGGATTACAGGATATTCGAGGCAAAATAGGTCACATCACTGATAATGGGCTGAACAGCAGAAATACAATGAAGTCACTGCATTCTTCCAACATGCTCTAAAGTGGCATAACCTACCTCTCGAATTGACTTTTTAAAATGCATGTTTTAACAGATAACATTTTAAACCTTGGAACGTTTAACAGTATACAGCGCAACATTTTACACAGATAAAGCAAAACACATAATTTGATTTAAAAACATTAAGTTTAATGTAATAATGTTTTCCTTTTATTGGACCAGGTACACCTTAAATGCATATAGTGGATTAAAAGAGGTTTTTGGAGTAGGAAAATATTTCTATGATAACCACGCTACTCATTGGTAAATACTGTAATGCTAAATTATTTATGACATTTTAAATAGATTAGTTTAAGAAATTAGAACGACATTAATCCACTGCATTTTCTCAAACACAGGTGATGTGTTGACATGACAACATTTTCATAAGAAATCCTGTTTTTGTTTTTGCATGCAGTGATATCCTGCAGAATCATTTTCTCGTGTGAATGATCGAGCACCTGTTGATTTGGTACGCTGCGAGGCTTAGAGCTGAGGATAGAGGTTGGTAGTTTGACTTTAGTCCTCCTGAGCTTTCCAGTCACATCCACCTGGATCGACTTGCGTTGCCCAGAGGAATGCCCAGGTCTGCTTTCACCTGCCACAGACAAACACACACACACAAAAATGGTAGTTTACCCATTCATTCATTAAAAAAGGTCTCAATCTCCCTAACCTGAATATCAACCAGATTTGGAAATTATCTGGAAATCAATGACGGTGAATAACACACATTCTTTGGGATCATGATCAACACCCTCAAACCAACCAGAAAAGTCGGTTTTGCTAGTACTGTAGGTTTTTATACCATGCCACCAAGAAATGGGACATGTTAATTTAAAACTTGATTGCCTGATGATGCTTTAAATAGAAGGCACCTATTTAAATGTCCCTGTATATTCAGATGGATTTCCTGATTGATAATGCTGTTCCCTGTGCTTCTTGCTAATCTCAAAAATAGTGTTTCTGCCCATTACATTACTGTTGAGGTCACTGATGATGGAATTTATTTTAATATAAAACACAGGAAGGGGGGGGGAACAAACCAGCAGTCTGAGGCGTAGAGTTGGTGGGTCTTTTTTTAAGCATCCTTTCACTTCCTCCTGCATGACTGAGAGCAAAAACACCAAGCGAGGTCAAGCCGTGCTCCAACAGCAAATGTAAACATAATTTAGACAACAAATGTACATTCACAGATGTTTTGTGATTCATAACAACCGAGTTAAGAGCAGAATCCGACACAGGACAAAGCAGTTCATAGCATCCTCTTTATTACCTTGCAGATTGAGAGGGTGTTGGGTTTAAGGGCCGTGGGGCTGCAGTTATAAACACAAATAAGGCATATTATACAGAATGCATGTTACTGAATCTACAGTTAATGGTTTTTATGCACCTCTATAGTTACTAAGTTAAGACATTTTTGTTAGCGATGGCTCGGTTTCAGTAAGACAACACAGTGAGCGATGTATCTGCTGTGTACTGATTCCCAAGAGGAGACCCTTTAAAACAAGTTTCATCTTAGTAGCGCCTAGTTAATTCTGACGCTATAATAACTTACTGTTCTCCTGTGGGGCATCTTTTAGGAAGGCCTCAGCCCTGTCTGACTTGGAGAGTGGAGGGAGATCCGTGGACAGGCTCCTAAAGGCTGGCGTTTGGTGCTGCAGCAGATTCTGGAAAACAAGCAACAAGGCTGTGTCTCTTGCGGTACAATTAGTATTTTTCTGTGTCAGATATGGTGAATCCATGTGTGTATAAAACTTGAGTCTTTTTCCCCGTAATAATACTGTCTCAAAAATGGAAGAACATTTATTTAAATAAATGTATAGTACATTGAAGTGAACACATACAGTACCTGGTATAAGAGAATATTTTCTGGGTGGAAAAAAGGAACAATGTTGTTCTTCCTCAGAGCTTCCCTATAAGCCTGCTCCTCACACATCTCCTGTCTGGCATACACATGCACACAGAGAAAATTACTGATGGGTTGATGGCTATCAGTGCAAATGTAATGTGCTGTACTTGTGGTCATCATTTCCCACTTTTTGCACGGCACTTTATTTTATATAGCACAGTTCTTACACAAAGGCAATTCAAAGTGCATTACAAAAGCATACACATGTAAAGCAACTACAACATGAAACCTTTGTCCTTAATCTATTCTACACCCTTCTTTTAGTCATGCTGCAGCAGCTGCTGTAGTTTCCTTCCAAATAATTCCCTTTAAAAGGAGAAGCACTGCAGTAGCCATACAGAAAATGACGGGTTAAAAGCCAATTCAACAATTAACAAACACCAACGTGACGGGCAAACGTGCAGCGTAACTACTAAGTATAACTCATAAAGCACTTAGTTCAAATGTTATCCCAGTGGATAAGTTAAGGTAGTTGTTAGTTCTTCACACAGAATCACAAAATAGTGTGAGAGACAGACCTATGTTTACCTGTACTGTGCAAGTCTTTCAGTCCATTTTGACTCCTTTCCATTAGTAAAACTGGATAAGGGAATGAAAAAATGAATATTAATACATACTTATTTAAATACGCGGAACAGTAACTTTGTGCTACATTGTCTGTTCATGCATGCCATTTTCATCTCTCCAACCTGTCACTAGCCACTGTAGCTGTGTCTTCTGAAACGTCCGACTGCTCATGTAGGGCTCCAACTCCTTGGCTGTACTGACTGGCTATGTCCACTGTGGATCCACACAGAAGGAAGACGTTTACATTCAACCCCCTCACAACAAACCAAAACTAAATAACATGTACTATTGTACTGAACTTTAACTACTAAATATTTTACTTGAAACATTAATTAAAAAGAACTAATTCAAAACTAACCCTAGTTGGGTAAAGCATCTGATACATGATTTTTCAAAACAATAGTAATAACTTCCTCCAGATCAGATTCATACAAAAAAGTGGCATTAAACATTCCCACAAACTGTGTGAATTTTATTTTGACAAAAAAATTCAAATTAAATGTATGCTTAATTCGTTAAAATGGAAGAAAAGGAAAACAGGGAACTGCAAATGGAAAATGTTATTTATTAACTGTAAGAAGCTGCCACCGACCTGAAGTCCTCTTGTCTAGGGTGTGACCTGCATCCACTTCTGCAAAAGACTTTAAAATAAACCATTAATAATTTACATTAATATTATAACATTATCGTATTATTTGTTGAGGTTTCTATCCCAGTTTGCAGTGGGTAAAGATCCTTACAACATATTCTTTGTGTGTGTGTGTGTGTGTGTGTGTGTGTGTGTGTGTGTGTGTGTGCTGACCAGGACCAGATTGAGCAGATCACTGGCATTAACACTCTCCTCCTCAGTGCGCGGGTCTTTGACTTTCATGTCCTCTGATCGCTGCTCCCTCTCCATCAAAGTCTCGATGTATTCCTGCAGTCAGAGCCACATGCCAACATTTGTCAGGATCATTCACAACTGTAATGTAAGAAGACTACCTGCTGACACAGTATTAACCAAAGCAGAGGCATCGCATCGTTTCAGAGAGGTGTTGCACTGGTTTTCAATGAGACATGTCAATCTGCCTACGTTTTTTACCAGAGCTGAAGACTCTGATTTCAAGTAATCCGTTTTTTTATAATACAAGCTTCATTGAAAAAAAATGCAATAAAAACATTACCATTTACCGTACAAGAGATGATAACAGGCTTTTAGCAAACCACTGACCGACGTATGACTGTATGACACAGTAATCCATTTAACCACATACGGGGGTTTGTTTTACCTTCAGGCGTGTGTCTACAGTATTTCTGAGTGGGGTGGTGAATGGCCGGTGCTGGTACAGTTCCCTTATCTCCACAACTTTAGGGCAGCTCCTCACAGGTTGACGCTCAGCTTCAGAACCACCGGACCCCTCTCTCAGACTCAAACCTCGTCCAATATCAGTACCAAAGGGAGGACCTGGGCTCTTTTTCTGGAATAGAGGGAAAGGCAGAGGGAGGAACATGTCAGTGTTTGGCCCTGGGTGTGTTGTGTATGTGTGTGTGTCTGCACACCTGTACCTCTAGTCTAGGGAAGTCATGCCAGCTGCGGTTTCTGAGGTTGGGAGGGGTGATGTCAGGCTTTTGTTTCCCTAGCAACCACTGGGACCACACACTTTGGTGGCTGGGCTTTAGGATGGTTATGCCAAACATATCTGAAACAGACACACACTTTATATTTTTTTGTAGCTTCAGATGATTTTTTTCTACCTCATTCAAAACAGACTGAGAAAAATGTGCTTGACTCAAAAGTCAGTTAATTAAATACATATAATAAGGATATATGAGGCTTTTAACTAAGATGTTGCTGGATCAGATACTGAAATGGTTTTATTCAGGGTGCGATGTGTGAAAAATGCAGAGGGGGGGGGGGGGGGGGGGGGGGGGGGGTTGATCATGTACGACAAAACAAAAGATGCAAGAATCAAATCCCCCTTGCAGTACCATGGATATAGTGCCACTTGGCCAGGCATGCCAAACACTTAAATATGCACTTCAGTATTTAATGGAAAACACAGCGCTTTCAAGCCAGTGAGCGGAGTTTACGCTTGTTCATTCCTCTGAAATCTCTTAATCCAAACCATTCCTTTTTCCTAAACTTAACTAGTCATTTTGGTGCCTAAACTTTAACTGTCATCGCCGAATGACGCTAACTGTTTCTGGCTTCACTCCACTACCACGGGCCCTGAAAGGAGCGTCAGTTAGCGGTGCCTGTAACTGGCTCAGTCCCCTATTGGCAGCTAAACAACTACTGCTGCTGCTAACTGTAGTCGGGTAGCTTAGAGGTCTGAGCCAATGTCTCCTGTAGTAGCAGCAGTGTGCTGTGTTTCTATAACAGAAACAGACTGCGGTCAAGCTCGGTGTCCGTCACTCGTATCTCTGTGGTCAAACAAGCGGCTGCTAAAATTAGAGTAGAGACAGACGACGGCAGAGCAAAGTCTCAGAGACCAGAGCAGACGTATTAACGTCTAAAACAATGTCTGATCATTTTAATGAAATGAGCTGGTTTGACCACTAGACCAGAACACAGGACCTTCTTCCTATATTTACTTTCTTGCAGACATATCCGACCAATAAGACAGCTGGATGCTTTTGCCTGATTTGTAATGAATTTGGTACGCTTGGATTTTCACAGGTGTGAAACCAAACCAAACCCAACCGACCAAGTGCAAATCGCTCCAAGTTTACTAACTCACCAACTGATTCGGACCAAAGCAAATGAACTACAGGTGTGAAAACACCCTAAAATAAGTCTATGTTAGGTATATAGTGGTCTATTGGTGAAGTAGCATTAATCATTTTGAGAGGGGTGGGGGGTACATTTTGTCCCAGCAGGGATAGAAATAGCAGTGGCAGGCATATGTAGACCAGAAAGGGGGAAATCCCACGCATCCCCACAGAAAATCACACCCTGGTTGTAAGTGAGTCAGCCCCTCTAAAATTGTATTTAATGAATATTGTTTTTTGATTTTGAAGATATTCATCAGGCCACCTTGTGAGTCTGGCAGTGGTTCCTTCAGCACGGCTATGGTAGGGTCAGAATATGCCTGGTAGAGCACTTCCTCTACAGTTTGAGAGCTCAGTAGTTCAGTACCTGAGCCGTTCTCATGCACCAGAAACAGCCTGGAACACAAGATGATGTTTACAGAGTTTCTGGGATGTGGCCATTCACAGACAGCAGTTGTGTGTAATATTGTCTCAATTCTACTGACTCTGTATTCATGCAGAGCAAATATTATTATCAACATTTGACAATACAGCTCAAAGACATTTTCAGTTTCCTGTATTTAACAATAACAAATAAATAGTGCAGTACTGTACATGTGGAGATAGGCTCACCTGGGACAATGTTCTCTGTGTTTTACAGTAATCCTGGCCATTTCTCTATCCTCCTCCTCTGGCTCCTCCTCATCCTGTTGTGTGCTTGGAGCAGGGCTACAGTTGAAAACTGATAACTGCCCATCTTCCATCACCTGCAACATACACAGACAAAGTTAGACTAATTAAGGACTCATTTTATCTATTTATCACCAGAAAATCTGACACTGATGTTTTACATAATGGTAAACTGTGTCAACATCTCCCTGTGCCCTTGCTTCTTTGAGACTATGGACTGTCTCTTATAAATTCTCAGTCTGTCATTGCCCTCCACGGAAACTTTCATGATGACACTAACCCATTGTGTTATAATCCTAACCTGGAAGTGGTTCCCATCAGGGTCTGTAATGTCACAGACCACTGTGTCTGTGTGACTCATGGTGTAGCTTCCTGGTTGGTTTGTAGGAGTGCCACCCTTTGAACTGGAGGTTACAAGTGGGTCGGAAGAGTACACACATTTTCCATCACTTTGGATCTGTAGGAGACCCACATTGGATGGGAACACCTTGGAAGACAGACAGACAGACAGACACAGACAGACACAGACAGACAGACAGACAGACAGACAGACACACACCTAAATAACCAACTGTGTAGAATCTTTGTTGCCACCTGTTGGTCATATCAAGACTAACACTGTGGTAGACAGCACTCAGATGATTGAGCAGATGAAAACACCAGCAGAAAAATCCAAAGATACTGTAATCACATAGAAGCCCTACACATAACTTGAAACACAGATGTTACCACCCACCTGATAGGCTCCTTGGTTGTTTCCAGTGATGACAGTTCCATCTGCTAAAAAGACTTGAGCCGTGTGTCGCTCTGGGTACATCACCACTGTGGCGCAGCCCTCCTTCTCCACCAACATCACCCGCTCCTTGGTAAACACACTCCCCTTATCGCTCTCATATCCACTCCTCTTACCATTCTCAGCCACCGTGTCTTCTGCAAACATGTTCTCCTCACCATTCTTATCCACACTAGTTTCTCTTTCAGGCTCACACTCACTCATCACTGTACAAGCATGTCCAGCACTGTCCCCGCTAATCTTTTCTCCATTGTCACAAGTATCTTGGATGTGCATGTTTTCATTAAAGCTGTCCGCACAGCGCGTGACACACACACACTCAGTGCAGCCGCATGCACATTCAGGAGTTGATTTAAGGGTCACGCTCTCAGACTGCTCCCCTGGAAAGATAACAGACACAGGAACTCAGGTAAGATAACAAAAACATTTACTTAATTCAAAATGAAGTGCATGTGTATATGCTTACGTGTTGTCCAAGGCTATACCAGGACATGTGCAGATCTAACTTTCTGGCTGCCGTGTGCGCATGTGAGCCAAGTATTTCCCACAACATGTGTGCACTGTCTGCTGCTCACCTGTGTGCAGCAGTATGTGTTGCTTTGTGCTTGCTGGTCTGTCTTGGTACAGACTGGTGATCCTGGTTCCGTCTGCATGTTCTACACTTATAGATCTGTCTGGGTTCTGGACAGAAACCACCAGATCCTCCCGGCTCAGCATCACCTGACGCAGCAATAAAATGCATTTTCAAAATGGGACCAATTCACTCATTTTTGAGACTCTATCACAAACTTCAAGATGCTCAGACATTTACAATATACTGAAATGTTAACATCAAAGTTTACTGTAATTATTGAATTAATCGTGAAACCTAAATAACTCAGGTAACTCAGAAAACAGGTAACCTGTGTAAACAGTCAGGAGTAATACGGCACTTTTACCTCATGGGTTATGGGGTCTGTAGCCTTGATGGCCAGAAGAGGCGTGGTGGGTATGTGTTTGTGTGTGGTCCCCACAGTGTAGATGCGAGCTCCAGATGGAGTTGTGGTTAACCAACAGCCTCTCTGAGCATCAGCTTCCTTCTCTGAGCTCTGCTCTGTAAATAGACATAAACGTTGACACTGTGCGTCATTGAAAGTGATACTTAATGATCTTAACAGCACGGGGCCCGTCGTGTTCATTAAAACAGTTATTCATAGAGTTGGGCCAATTATATTCAAGATCCGGAGCTTGTTTCCCGCTTGTGGAGCGCGCTGTTTCAACATGTTGTGTCATGCTTGTATCAAATGAGGAAAACCATGTGACTGACGATGTCCAAAGCTCCAAACTCACTGCGGCTTCGGAAAGCACTTCAGGTCTTTCAGCGTAATACACGCAGGCTTGTTGAACTTTAATTGCACACATATGAGACTAAAACTATTCAAGTCAGGTGTTTCAGTGCTTCGACCCATCTTAAAGAGCTGCTCTACATTTTGCAAACCACCAGATGTCACTGTTTTTGTTAGAGTTTAAAGCCCCAAAGCATCAAATTTCTTTCGACACAAAAAGAAAAAAAGCTCCAAAGCTTAATACTTTATTCGCCCATCACTAGTCATTCTCAAAGTGGGGCCCAGGCACTCTGCCAGGGACTCTGTCTAAAGTGGTCAGATTCATTCCTTTAAAATATGAATCTATAATAGTTCATAGATTATGTTAAGCTAATCTAACAAATCTATAACTCTTAGAACCTGAAAATATCTTCAATACAGGTCTAATATAATTTATTTTACATTTCTCTAGGACTATGGAATGATTTGACATTTTTACACTTCACAAAGAAACATAAAAGATTGAGATTTTGCATCAGAAGGTGATATGTATTCAGTGGTGCTCCACTCTAACCATTCTTGTTTTCCTCAGTTTCTTGAGAGGTGTTTTCCTCCTCAATGTCAGAGTCAGGAACCCACACCGGACCAGAATCCTGGCTGAAACTGACTGAGCCATCTGGAAACAGAACCTGCAGTGCACATGGGATTTGTGTGTCATTAGAGTTTGAGTGTCCATTTTTAAGTAAGAAGTCATGATTTTGCATGTCCCTCTATATGAACATGTGTGTACAGCGTGTTCACCTCTGTGGACCCGTCTCTCATGTATCGGATTACAGTTCCTTGGTTGGTGACAATGCGGGACAGCTCTTTGGAGAGAGAAGGGTCCTGAAGCTGCCCTACAACTCCCCTACCATGAAGAGGAAAGCACTGTTTCACCAACATACCCTGCTCTTCTGAGGACACAAAAACAAAAACCATTCGCAAATTTCAAAGAGGGTACATTCATTTCTTTCTGCCTGCAACTAGATTCTAAACAAAGTGGCAACATCCTCTTTTACCCAAGTCTATGAGCAGGTACATTTGAGTGTATGATGTACATGAATGTCAAAGGTCATCAGTTGATTGGTCATCTCACTTCAAAGCTCACATGCAGTTTTGTTAAACTGCACTTGTGCATGAGCACGTTTGTATATTCCCAATAAAGTGCATCATCCCTGACCTTGTGTATCCTCTCTCAGCAATTGCAGCAGCAGGCCATTAGGAACAGACAGGTTCAGACTGTTGAATGGACTTGATAGCAATGCTGGCCGGCCTTCACACACCTTAGACTACAAACAATCACACACAAAAATGAACATATGTGTGAGCAATACAATATTAACATCACAATAAACACCATAATCTTAAAAGTACAGGTACTTATGGCCCCAGATGGTTTTTTGCTATTTCATATTGAGGTTTAAGAGCAGTTTAACAATGTGTTATGCTTCAAATGTTGTATATGTTAACATTGGTGGAAATAAGTATTCAAGACGTCAACATTTATTACTTTAAACTTATTTCCAATGCAGCTATTCACATGCAATTTAGACCAGACTATGATATTAACATACAATAGTACAACAATATTATACAACTACACAGATAAATACATTATAACAATCCAATCCAAACTTATGCGCAATAAAGTGGAATGACACGCTAACTGAAATGTATTTAGTACTTCACAGAGAAGTCTTTGTTTGAGTTTTATTGTTTGATTTCCCCCACTGTATGCTTTTGTGCGTCCATGTGTATATGTGGAACCTGGGACTCTGGAGGTCTGGAGTGGCCGGCTGAGCTGTGTGTCTTGGAGGGAAGTGACACCAGGTCTGTCCCCTTGGAGTGGTGGGTGGAGCAGAGAGGGATGGGGGCAAAGGTGGAGGTCTCTGGGGTGCCTTGCTCTGTTTCCTGAGGACTCACTAGAACATCACCAAACAGAAACAGTTAAAACTGCCTTGACTTTGAAGACAAAATAATAAGAATATTCAAAGCACTGAGATCGGTCAGTCTATAAGCACAATCAACCCGTTTTCAAATTTAAATAAAAATTGGAATATTTAAATAGAAATTAAAACTTCATAAAGACTGAAAGTTGTATGTGTTTTAAGTGCAACACCTCTGTATTCTCCTGTGGGACCGTAGAAACTGTATGAGAGGTGGATTCCATTGGCTAACACTGCTGAGAGGGAGCCCTGTTTCACTCTTTTCATCTCCACAGGCTCCGACACTGAAAGGGACACACGCACACACACACACACACGCACACGCACACACGCACGCACACGCACACGGTTTAATTATGAGTGTTATCCATTAAAATTAAGCAAGGATAGATAAAAATAATCTTAATGTCTGTTGTATGATCAACATCTTTACTTTTGGTTTCTTTGTCCTGGGGCTGAGGGAGAGGTTTTGCTGGATTAACAACAATTTGGTCGACGTATGTGTTGAAATGATGCCCATCCTTCTTCACAGCCACTTTCATTAGGCTGGAACCTGGAGCAAAAACAGTACAAAATGCATGGCTGCATAAGAAAAACATTCACTAGATATCAATGAAAAAAAGAACAACATTAGTTACAATGACTGACTTTTCCACTTACGCAGCACAGCAAATAAATATTGTCTACTACCTCAACAATGTCTCAATACCTTCAATGTAGCTGACATTCTCCACGGTGACGCGTCCTCCATCTGAAGGGAAAAGGTACTGGCAACGACCTGACACATGGATCAACTTTCCATCCATACTGTAGCCTGTGAAACCCTACAAATCACACACACACACACACAGACACACAACAAGGATTCTTTTTCAGCATCCCTTTTTGATTGGATGTGCAGGTATTAATGGACTTAAGTTACACTTCCTACGCTGGCCTCTACACTGGCTAATTGGCGGTGTGAGAAATATGGCAAAATACTGTCAGACAGAACTGATTATCTACTATCTATGTTTTTCAGGTCATTTTCTAATGCAAAGATGAACTCAGTTTATTTATGGTTTAGTGTGGGGTGTGCCCTCACTTTGAAGGACTCCTCTGTCGAATGCAGTTTTTTGTTTTCCTCCACAGCGGGTGCTGTGGTCGTAATGGACTCTGAGGGAGTCTTGGCTGAGCTGCCTACTGTCTCCGATCTGCTCTTCTTCAAAGTTTTTTTGATTTCCGTTGACATAGCCTCCTCCTTTGGCTGCTTGCCTTTTGGTGCATTGTCCTGCTTTGATTTCTTGGCCTTGTCCTCCTCCACTAGCTGCTCCTGCGCCAACTTCCAGGCCTGTAACATCATGCACACATTACTATGCACCAGTCATTGCCGTACCATTACTGACTGGTTTCCCAGTGTCAGCTGGAATAGGCTCCATCCACACGCAACCGTCTAAGGACAAGGAGTTTTAGATAATAGATGGATGCATTCAGTGGTTTGCTCTATAAATTATGCTTGGGAATGTGATTCTGTAACTACTGACAATACAAAATCTCCTTAGCTCTGTGAGGAAATCAAATCAGCAGGGAAGGAGGGATCAGGTTTATTTTAGTTCAACAGATTTCTATAAAGGGTCCAAAAGTTACTGTAATACTGCTGAAAGGCCGGAGCAGAGTCGACTGTGAAAGTGAATGTTCATGGGTTGGATGGTACTAACTTTAAGGGAGCTTTTTCTGATAACCAGTTCCAGAGTGTCCTTCTCCTCTGCAGAATTTGTAGCCTTTTGATCTAGTCCAGGAACAAAACAATCATTGTATTTTTATGGTGGTGAATACACTCACATTGCCAGAGCTTTATGTTGACAAACCACATTACCCGCTGGAGACTCAACAGGTCTGAGATTTCTGAGTTGCGTTGCCTCTCTCTTTAATTCTTCCTCTTTTGTCCAATCTGAAATGCGATCTGCCACATGCTCCACGTACGTCCTATCAGAAGGTAATAATGACATTTAAAGTCTATGCAACACTCTACATATATATTCTTTTGCTTTCTCACAAAAAACAAAAAAAACATATTACTATTCATATGGTGTTATCTGTGGAATGAAAACAACTAAAAATGTGAGCTTGCATTCTGACCTGAACTTGACATCAGTGTGAAGGGCTACATCCCAGAAGTCTTTGCACTGGCGGTAGGGGCTCATTGGATTGTGACAAAATATGTACAGGATGTTGTCATGACTTCCTCTGAAGGTGTCCAAGCAGCGGTATTCTTCTGAGGCTAACTGGAGTACCTACGCATTTCAAAAAAGAAGAAGAAAAGAAGTAATTTGTAGGTGTAAAATTGAAAGAACATAACATATATGAGGGGTATCAATATAACAATTCCTATATTTTAGATAAAAAAAGAATCATCGTGATGTTTTAACCTTAAAAGAGAAGATTAGTCAGGTCACCTGTGGGAAGACTGAGGCATTGTGGTGTTCGGCATAGTGCCAGTCAAACAGAGATCTCAGCCTCCAACTCTGAATGTCAGATAAGTCCAGCTGGCAACACACTCTCCCACTGATCTGCTGGACAAAAAAACAACATGCAACATTACTGGGAGGAAAATAAGAACAAATGGTCATCATTCTTTTATTATAGCATACAAAAAGGTGAGTAGCTACAGTGGTATGCACATAGAAACAATACCTCTGTGTTACCAGGATCTTCAGTGAGAAATGTCGGACCTAAAGTTGAAATAAATGATGAGGTGTGGCATTTAAGTAAATTGTATAACATGCTGTTGAGACAGGCAATCAAGTTTCTTTCTTCTTTTTTATATTTTGGGGCTTTTACCTTTATTAAAGTGACAGTGGACAGACATAAAAGGGGGAGAGAGAGAGAGAGAGGGGGGGGGGGGGGGGGGGGGGGGGGGGGGGGGGGGGGGGCGACATGCAGCAAAGGGCCGCAGGTCGGATTCAAACCTGCTGCAGCATTTTTTATTGCATAATCTATTTTATGTTAGCACACAACATCCCAGTAATGGAATTTGCCAACCTAGTAACAGACCTTTAGTCCGTAGGTTTTTAAGCTGCTGTTTAGCGTAGGATAGTGGGTTGTCCCAGGGGATGATTGTGGGTGTCTGTTGCTCTGCTGGTCCCGATGTTTCCAGTTGTCCAGGAGCATTCAGTAGTACACCCTTTTGGTCCAGCCTGGTCAGTGGCATACTCTCAAACACGCTCTGATGAATTAATCTCTCCACTTCCGGCCATGACACAACATCTGTGGGATATCATAGCCTCATTATATCATCTTAATGGGGATAAATCAAGAGCTTTTTCCCAAGAAACATAGATTGAGCAACCGCCCACAATAAGTAATTCCCTATTCCAATCAATACAGTCATAAAACATGACAGCAAGCTGCCAAAAACTCTGAGGTCATGCAGAAGGTAATTAACAATTATACATAAAGGTCCTGCATTAAAATTGTTACTGTATGCAAGTGTCATCAGAAAAATTTACTGAAAGTATTAAAAGTAAAAGTACTCCATGGAGAAAAATCCTCGCATTTTAGAAACTGTCTCATCATTTCAGATGGACTTGTAGGCCTATATAATGTTGGGTAGTTTCATTTATAATAAAGCATCATATTTTAGAAACTGCATGTGTTTTCTTAATCTTAATTTGTAAGGTAACTAGTAACTAAAGATGTCAGATTAATGTAGTGTAGTAAAAAGTACAATATGTCTCTCTGAAATGTAGTGGAGTGGAAGTAAAAAACTAAATACAAGTGCAGTACTTGAGTGCATGTATACATTCTGAGCTAAGGTGTGTGCCTCCAAAAGGGAGCTGGTTTCTGGTTTCTGGTTTCTGGTTTCTGACCATCTGTGCAGTAGTGTTGGAGCTGCTGTTTGGTTGCCATCCAGCAGGAGCTGCTGTTCCTCCGCTGAGCTACGGAGTGGATCAGCTCCCACACTGGAGACCGCCTCATCATCGACAACTCCACCTCGGCTGGATCAAAACCCTGAACCGCCTAAGAGACAGAGACACAGAGACACAGAGACACAGAGACACAGCATATAAACACAGAAATACTAGGTCAGAATGCGGCCAAGATTAGAGAAACTATACAGTATACCTGACATAAATGGCACAATTCCACATAGACAAAAGAAAAAAATCAATCATACACAACTGTAAAAAAAAAAATCTACTTGCACTGATATCTCTCAAGCGCAGTGCCATCTCATCATGGCATCTGATGACTAGAGGGTGCTCAGACTTCTTCTGCATCTCCTCTGCTCCAAACTTCTCCACCAGCCTCTGACACATAAAAGAATAAAACAGAGACAAATAATATATATATATTAATATAATAATTACTTTTGAGAAGAGTATGTCTGAACACTCTGGAGTCACAGGGTGCACACACATACACACCATACCTGGGTTTCGAGACTCCATCCATTGAATCCATCGATCATTGTAAGGAAATTACATATTTAGGAAATGCCATTCAATGCTTCACATGGGAGTCAGTGTTTACTATAGGTGATATAAGTTTACTATAAGCTAGTAATTTTTTTTTTCATTTTGCAGGACTTTACTGAACAGTAGTTTAGCTACTCTACTGTGATTAGAGCATAGGGTGACCAGACGTCCCCGGTTTCCAGGGACAGTCCCCGATTTTGGCTACCTGTCCCCGGCTGGATCTGTCCCCGGAAATGTCCCCGGTTTCCACTGTGACTGACAGACCCGAAATTGGAATGAAAGAAAGAAATAACTGACAAAACGGAGCCGATAGTCGCACACCCAACACACGCAGGCTCCAGGCAGCCAGAGCCAGCGCTGCTCAGAGATGTTTTAGAAAGCCGTATTTTACGATGCTAAAATCACTGATTATTTACATGGAGTCTGGTGCGTTTAGCAAACGCAATTTCGCGGACTTTTATGTTTAAAAAGGATCTTAATCTTAACAGAAGGGTCGACCTCCTTAGAAATCCTTCCATCATGTGTCAGACACTTAGAATATTAATCTGAGTCTGTTAGCAGCTAAACAAGCACTTTATGAACGTAAAACAAGCTGGACAATTATCCTATTAACTTCCATTGCAGCGATCCGTCAAAGGAAATATGCTCAGTAGTTTTGTTGTATCTGATTCAAGGAGCTGTTGCAGAAACAAGCCTTGAGCAGTAAACAAAAGCTGTCAGTAGTAAACATTAAACATTACAACATTATGAAAATTGAGACATTCTATCTTGAAATATTGGACTATAAGGACTTTCTATCTTGAAATATTGGACTTTCTATCTTGAAATATAGGACTTTCTACTTGAAAATTCCCCTCTGAGGTGTAGTGGAGTGGAGTAGGAAGTAGCAGCAGGGGTGGGTCTAGGATCAGACCCTAATGAGAACAGCTCTAGGTCTAGTGTCCCCGTTTTAAGTTTTACAAAAATAAAAACATTACTTGTTTTGGAGGTAAATACGCTTCTGAGCTGAAAATGTCCCCGGATTTTGTCTGAGAAATCTGGTCACCTTATTATAGCACCATATGCTGGACTTACATTGTGACATGTGCTTTATTCCAGGGGTCTAGGCCTTTAAAAATGATTGCATACTAAACTATACTTAAAGGGTAAAAATGCTAAAGTCTGCTCCAAACTGCTCTCAGTGGCTCTCGTGGCATACACGCTTACGTCATAGGCGTGCCAGTACAGGAACATAACAACAAACATGTCGGATTGTTTCCATACGCTGGACCTTCAAGTTGCCCTAGCAGCTCTGATAAACATACAGTCTATATAGCAGTTGTACAAAATGTTCACAGATTGTGTTACTGACCAGAGAAGGCGCATTGATTACCTCCATCAAATTGTTGATGCACCAATTTGTCAGAGGCGAATCAGATGAAAGGTTCAAACGCAGGCGTACAGACACGGTGGTATTGTGTGGCAGTGCGTCACACAACACCTAGCCACCTGGTGTGCATACTACATCAGATTTCACACACTTTTGCATCACCATATGCCACAGATTCCCTGGCAGGCAATGCCACACACACCACACACACACAACCACACACACACCACACACACACACACAAACACACACACACACACACACCACAACACACACACACACACACACACACACACCACACACACACCACACACACACACACACACACACCTGAATCATACATTTTGAAGTGAGTCCTGGAAAACAATATGTGTTTTGATATTGTCTTCTGTTGGATATCATACACACAGCACATGCTTAACGGTACATTTCTCAATGTGTATGTGTGTATATGTGTGTGCGTGCGTGCGTGCGTGCGTGCGTGCGTGCGTGCCGTGCGTGTGTGCGTGTGTGTGTGTGTGTGTGTGCGTGCTATACCTTCTTAACTTCTTCATTCTGTACCGTAGTCAGCAAGCTCTTTAACATGTGGCTTCTCTCCTCCTGTGTGTATACCAGAGGCAGAAAGCTCTGGAGCATGAAGCTGACCAGATCATACTCTAACCCGGCACCATGTTGTGGTTGGAGCTCCTCAGCCACATGGGACAGTGCGGACAAAGACTGCTCTGTTGAAATCACCACCTAACAACACAAACACACATGTGACAAAAGTGTTGACCCACCCAAGCAATGTAAAATAAAAATAAAAATGCACCCATCTTCTCAGCCTGACCACACACGACTTATTCACACTCTCCATGCACACACAGACCTGTTCCAGCATACAGTGCATGATTAGAGGCACAGAGCAGTCTTCAGGGGGAACCAGGTCAAGCAGGTTGCTATAGTAACGCATGTCCACATCTTTAGAGAGAGAAGGCTGCTCGGCCTCTGTCCACAAAAGTAGAGAAGACAGAAAGGACAGGAGTCATCCTAGTCTTGAGTTTGAATTTCAAACAAACATGCACACTAGCATGTCCCAAAATATACACGATTAAAGAAAAAAGGTTTTACCTTGGTCTGGTTCCTCCCGCGCTGATTTCTTCTTGGAGCCTGGAGTCATGCAGAGAGGCATTGGCAAAACCTGACAAGAAACATACATTATATATCTAAAAAATGTGTGTATTTACCAGAAGAGTGAGGTAACAGGCACTTTAAATGTGACACTTCTGTTTTGGTCCGCTAGGAGTCACTGTTGGGCTTTCCAACGCTTGGTAAATTCTAACTCTTCTTCTGTGTCAGAATATGTTCCTTTATAGTTTATTATATTCCA
Organism: Etheostoma spectabile; assembly: GCF_008692095.1. Lineage (NCBI taxonomy): Eukaryota > Metazoa > Chordata > Actinopteri > Perciformes > Percidae > Etheostoma > Etheostoma spectabile. The sequence goes on along the minus strand of NW_022605599.1, from coordinate 410,785 downwards.
TGCGGTATGAAAATGAATACACAAGGTTATAAGTTCATGCACCAATCACTATGATGGTGAAGAATGATTGTGCAGTTATACTGACTGACATGCATGCATACCTCTGCAGGCTGTGGATCCAACCCGACAACAGTGGGTACACAGATGAGTCTGACGTTGTCCAGGTAGTGCTGATGTTGCCTGCGCCAGCGCAGACACTCATAGATGACATTGGCCACACCCTTAAAGATTTGGCTTCCCATCTCCAGCTGGACACACACAGATTAGATTTCAAATTCAAAATCCAGTCAAAGAAATGTGAAACTTAGTGATTAGTAAACATTACTAGAAAGAGAGAGTGAGAAAGACAGAGAAGGACCTTAAGAATGAAAAAGGAGGGACAAAATGTTCAGACAGACAAAATAACAATACACAGGAAAATCCACAATGAGATAATAAGGGCCAAATTTCAAACATATAAATATTTGTCCGACCACACATTACACACCCACGTTCAACACGTGAACAGACCAGTTCCATCAAAGATCAGAGGCACAGAGCCGGCTTCAATGAGAATAGATCTAAAACAATCTGTCAGGCCCAACTCACCTCAGCCTCGGGGTGTTGTGTGTGGAACGGAGGCCGGAGATCTGGGACAGTGTAGCTGAGCTGAACCACATCATGAAGCTTAGAGTGGGATGGCCCGCTGTCCAAAACTGGTCTCAGACCTGACCAGAATAGATCCAACTTCCTGGCCTGCGCAGCCAGCTCTACACTACCATGAACCTTGGCTTCTGGCACACACAAAGGATGATGTAATGTTAATAACAACATACAATACATATAAAAAATAGGGGCAAATGATGAGATTGAATCTATGTAAAAGCTATTACAGCTGCAGCTGCACTGCTGACTGTTTATTTACAGTACCAATTGTTTACATATACATCTGCAATACCGTACTTTAACTGTAATATGCAATTACTTTCCACTGCATTTTAATTCGGATAGTTTCTGCCCAAACTTTACTTTATTTGTACTACCTTTAAATCATTGTTATACTGCTCATTTTAGCCTAACTTATTTTATCTATCTGTAAAAATTCTGTCTACAATAATAGCCACCTGTATATATATATTCATAGTACATACTCACTTGTAAACTCTGTAAACCATTAGTATATTATGTTATTTGCACATATCTGTAAAATTATAAATTATATTCACTACATTCCTAGCTGTAAATCTTGCTCACAATACTTGTTATCTATATTTTATATTCATAGGACAAACCCATCTGTAAAATTCTGTTTATAATAGTATTAATTTCTATATTTATTCAGTACATATCCATGTCCTACACTTACGGAACCATTGTATATATCCTGCACTTACTGCTATTGCACTTCTGGTTAGACCGAAACTGCATTTCATTGCCCTGTACCTGTGTAATGACAATAAAGTTGAATCTAATCTAATCTATTATTTAGTTTGACTAGCCTCATTAAGTGCATGCTGTATGCTGAAGGTCTGTTACCTGCATCCAAAACAGGAGAAGCTTCCAGATTCTGCTCATTGTCCTCACAGGGGTGCTGTTCCTGCTGTCCCTCAGACGTTTGTGTGCGTTCCGAACACAACTTAATGACATTGGAAACATGTACCCCGATGGCATCAAGCGCCCCAATCAGGTGGGGCTGGTAGAAGCCCAGCAGCAGGATGTAGTGTTGAGGACCATCCTGCGGTTTGTCATCTATGTGCAGACATATAACACAAAACCCACAGAGTGAATTAATCTAATACAATGGTAGCACATATCAGGCTCCCAAGTTAAGGAGGTTAAAATACTGTCCGTGCCCTTTTGGAATTAGGCTCACATCATAATAATAAATCAAAGCTGGCGCGTTTCGGCACAAACGCTCTGAAGAAGGCTTTGATTTTGATCAGTGTTGATTTATTGTGATGTGAGCAAACTCCATCTTTAACTCTCTCTCTCTCTCTCTCTCTCTCTCTCTCTCTCTCTCTCTCTCTCTCTCTCTCTCTCTCTCTCTCTCTCTCTCTCTCTCTCTCTCTCTCTCTCTCTCTCTTCAAACCCAGACACGCTACCATTCTATATATGCACCGTAGAAGCCAAAGACTTTGATTGCATTAACAGTATTTCTCACTATTTTAACCTTTTAAACTCCATAGCCCACACACAGAGTTGGCTCTGAGTTTTCACCTATGAACTTTGGTGACTTAACATCATCCCTGGTTTGGAGGTTGGTCTTCTTCTCCTTGGTAGGTGCCACAGGTGGGGTCAGACTCTTTCCTTTTTTATTAGAGACTTTGGCCCCTCCTTTGTCCTTGCTGGCGGGGGGAGGACCTTCCTTTGCCTTCTCCTCCTCAGCCTTTAAAAACAGACAAGAAGGACAAAATTGCACAAAACAAATCCGTTGAAAAATCCCATTAACGCTTCCTACTCATTATCCCTTTAATTTTTCTATTAAAGTATGAGTGACATTATACCCTGTATAACTAATTCAAAAGTTCAATTCAATGCAAAACATGTCATAATACTGCAACTGAAACCTGAGTGAAAATCTAGTTCAACACGGTTCATAAATTCTAGTCATTCCCACAAATAATCATGTATATGAAGAAGCACTCACCTCAGCTTCCCTCCTCTGCTGATCACTGGCTTTGATATGTAGCAGCTGGAACTTCAGTATTTTAGCCATCAGGTCACAAGGAATCTCCTCTCCTGCATCCAGCAGAACCTTAGCAGACTCTGTAACCTAGAGGGGACACAAACCCAGAACAAAGCCAGCTCAGAGACACAACGCATACACAGGAAGACTGAAGCACAAAGATAGACCTGACACATAACATGTAAAAAAAAAACTCATTCCCAAGCCTACCTCATAATACATGGGGATGTCATCGGGTCTTTTCGCTTTGGGGTTCCCCAGTTCATGGATCTGTAATAAGGTTGGACAGGAGAACATTTTCATTTGACAACATACAAGGTGGGTCTGACTACTTCCAGTAGATCAGTTTATGACTAATAATACAGAGTATTTATAAATTAGCCATTCATGCTATTGTCAATACAGTGAGAAGGGCAATCAAGGATGGTAATTATCTCATAAAACCACAGATCTAGGAGAAAGTATAGTTAAGGAATATTAAATAAGTGGAGATATTTAGATTGTCACTAAAATTAGATTCCAACTTTTAAACTAATGGTTGTATAAGCTTGTGGGAGATTGTACAGCCTTTCTGTTTATTCAAGATTTTAAAGATGTGAAAGCACATAGACAAACAATACAGTGATTACAACTCTGACAGTTCATTTCATATGAACTAGAAAATGTTTTTTACAGTTTGCGTAATGTATGATTGCAATAAGAGCTCTACAAAAATAAAAAGGTCACCCTATTAATGAAAAGAATTTAACCCAAACTAAGAATACCTTGGCGATGGTGCTCTCCCAGGTCAACAAGTTAAAATGTTTGCGAAGTGGTTTGTGTACAGCCAAAGACAAAGCCCGGGTCCGTTCCTCATCCTCTGGACTCCTTCCGACCACCAAAGACACACACACCTGCCAGGACCCCTGCAACGGGCATTCAAATCCAGAATGATCTACTAATACACGTGCATAAGCCAAGTCGAGAACCACGGCTTTCACATCGTGCTTTTCACTTTTTCCATTACAGTTAATTGACAAGTGAATTTACTAAAAAAATCACGTCACACATCACGTTATATCTCCGGAAATAAGACAACTATAAACGTTGCTCGCAGAAATACTGTTAACATTTTGCAATGGGAGAAAGCTGCAACGTAATCCATCAAGTTTTACTTGGAGTGGTGCCATCGACAATTCACTTCCGGTTTGGATTTCTTACCTTCAAAATAAATGTTTACTTTTTTATGCGATTTGTGTCATGTCTGGCTAATTCTGGTGAAAATGACGCAGAAAGTACGTTCGGCAACATGTTTTCATCGAATAATAGATAGATAGCTAGGTAGCGACCTTGTTAACGTAACTGAATTACCTTAATGAGCAGTTTGGAGGACAACACCCACTTTTTTGAAGTGGTTAACGTTACCGGAAATGAATAAGCAATGTAACGTTGGCTAGCTAACAAGCTAGCTACCGGCGACTCAGCTAAAAGTTGGCGCTACAGTGTGTCGGGCAATAACCTTTTCAGGTGCACTTTGTTTGATGAAAGCATATAAAATATGTATATTAACGGTCTATGGATGAAAGACAGGTGTGGTGAACACACGAAGAAAGCCGTGAAGATAACCGACCTCTTCCACCTGAGCCCCGGTGAGACCCGCCTCCCAGTTCTTGTTGACAACCGAAGTTCTGGCTGAGCCTTTTTTAGCTGCTTTTGGTGGCATTTCCACTTAGTGACAAATATCTACATTAAAGAAAATACTGAAAATAGTCTTAAAGTTATCAGGGTAACAGTCGTATTATCGTGTTAAGCTAACGTTAGGTAAAAACTGCGAGTCAGTCGTCGGCCAGCGTTGCCTTGAGCTTGTGTTGCCCCTGGCAACCGCAACCACAACGGCGTCAAGTTTCCCGAAGTGATACTTTGATCTTCTTTTTAACTTTCAAAATAAAAGCATTACGGTTTCTAAATGAAACACATTTGAATTATCTGTAGCAAAATTAGTTCTCTTTTTTTAAGTACCCTTATCTATAATTAAATAATTTAGTTTTTGGAAATTGTTTTTTGTAGATGACATGTCAAGTTTCCCGAAGTGATACTTTGATCTTCTTTTTAACTTTCAAAATAAAAGCATTACGGTTTTCAAATTGACAAAAAAATAAAACACATTTGAATTATCTGTAGGAAAATGAGTTCTCTCTTCTAGTACCCTTATCAACAATTAAATAATTTAGTTTAAATGGGAATAGTTTTTTGTAGGTAACATGTCAAGGATTCCTTTTGTCCACTAGATGTCAGCATATCTCCGGCTGGCTGGGAGACTCCAAAGCTCCTAAACCCAAAACTTTAATCCCCAGATAACGATCACAGTTTGCATGATACTTTAGATACATTGTCATTGACTGTCTATCATTATAATGGTACAATGTGCAGACATTCCTTAAGGTTGCAATCCATAAATTGCAGCCATCTGGTTTTTCAAAAAATGAACCAGTTGTGATCGGTCCAGTCATCAAATGAAGGACTTGACTCAACACTGTGATTGATTTTAGATTTTAGTGCCATAATCAGTAAAAAAAAAAAAGACCCAGAGCATCCTTACAATGGCAATTTGAAACATATTTCTTCTGTATAATAAACTAACGTGGGAGATTTTGAATGTTAATTAGACTATACTGAAGTGGAATAAATAAAGGTGCCGTATTAAATCAATGATAATGAAGAGAGACGTGTTAAGGGGTCGTGGCCACTTTGCCAGTCCTACCCACCCTCAGGCAACAATTAAATGAGCTATAACATATCTCCATAATGATAATTTGTATTCTTTTTTATGAGGTCTGCAACTGCAGTTGAGTTATCATGTGTTATCCAGTGCTCATGTTGTTATAAGTTACCTTAAGCCATGGAATAAGCATTGTAACTCAACTGTTAACATAACAAAATGTGCCTCTTCCTTTTGTGTCCTGTTTTGTCCCAAAATAGTTTTCACAGAGCTGTTATCATGCTTTACAGGGCGTGACAAAGACAGTTTCAGCACGGTCTTTTGACGTGTCACTAGAAAATAACGTGCAAAAAAACATGATCAGTCATCCTAAAGCATTTCCTGTTTTGACTTCCCTATCTGAAATTATCAGCCAGATTGTCGTCAGAGATTTGCTTTAACATCAAGGGTCAAACTGGCTGCTTATTTCATGTTGTCCTGGGGGATTCGTCTTGGCAAATACACTGAATATGACTCAATACAGTATACACTGGGCCTCTGTTAACAATGACTCAATGCCACATATGGAATGCTTCTTGCTCTATTCATTCGCGCTTATTATAAATAATTTCATGCACCATGTATCTGCACCAAAGTCATGATTTGGCACAGACTTCCAACCAGTCCCATTGGAGCAGCTTCACTAATGCAAGGGGCCATTGTCATGAAGCTGATTTCACCCAGGCAACAACCTACTTCCAGCAGCTCCCCATAAAAGGTCAAAAGTGAGACAACGCCCACTTGTCAGATGCCAGAGAAATCCATGTTTGTAGCCAGCAGTGAGTGCATTAGTTCTGGAGGAGTTGTCAGCACCAAACCTTCCAGAGGCAGTGTCCTACGAAGGTCACACACCAGCCAGTTAAACCCTGTAGTGACTTAAATCAAACTCTATCCACACTGCTGAAAATAGCATAGCAACATCTCAAAATATCCTTCATTTTGTTTTAGGTACACTTCTGTTTAAGATGTCCAACATGTGTCTGTTAGGGGAATTTTGTTGCATCCCACACAGATGTAGTGGTTTATTTAAAAATGTCATCCTTTTTACTGTTACTCAACATAATGTGTCTTACTCAAGTTATCATTATAGCTTATATAGCATTAAGCTACTTGAGCCACTAAAATGGAAAATAAAATGAGACACCAAGTTCTTGGGAAGGCACTGCCTGTGCTTCACACTCCGTTACACTCAGGACCTGAGGTATCTATGACCACATGCAGCGGTCAATTTTAAATCATGTGCTCGTAAACACTTTAAAGCTGTAAATTTAGCTTGGTAGACTTCTTTCCAATATCAAGCTGGGCAACAGTTCATAAAGCATCATTTTAAAGTGCATTGGCTGGGAGGAAAACACTGATTTTGGTTTGTATCTCATGTACTTTATGATGGGTCTGGCTCCACCACAGGTACATTCTGGGATTAGAGGAAAAAAGCTCCATTATTTTTATTTTATTTTATTTTTTTAACACTTCTTTAAAGCAATCACAATCATCTTTCCGGATGTAGAAACCTAGGGGTTGAACTTGTATTGATGGAACATTTTGCAGCCGGCAAAAGAAAAAGGCCACATAAAATTTAAAGTTAAAATTTAAAAGTTAAATATTCGCACAATACAGTAACGTTACATAGTTAAACTTAATGTGCTTGGTTGTTTAAAACTTGTAAGTAGGATGATGTGATTCTGTGATCAACATTTGTCACAACGCAAAGTACGAGTTTCTTATTTTCACGTTTTAATCAGACACCATTAGCTCAGGTTACGCCACTCTGTTTTGAGTCATTTTGATTTTCAACACTTTTCAGCAGTAGCAAATGTTTTGCGGTAATGCGCACTAGGTGGACGCTGCACAGCGCTGCTGCTCTTCTTTTACAAGTTTTAAAACTCCGATGTTAGCGTAGCTAGTTACAGTTGAACTGAGGGAGCCAGTCTTCATGGCTGCTGTACTAGCTAGTTCTGGAGGAAGCGGGGGTCTTGGCTTCAATGTCAAGGCATTTGCTAAACTGTTTTTAATGTTTATGCATATTATTAGTTAAGACGTAGGTGGCCAATGTTAAATTACGTCTGCTGTGCTGAGTTTAGCGTTGAGCTCATAGTGTGCTAGAGAGATTGTAGTCTGAGCTAAACGTAAAGAAGATGGCGCAGCGCGGGTTTTTTCTTTTTCTGAACCTGTTGCAGAGGGAGAAACCGTGAACGCGTAGCTCTGAAAGAAAAAGGAAGTAATATCCTGAAGAATGAATTATTTTTGTTCTTTCTTTTGATGGAGACCTTTTATCTGTTACCATAGCTGTACTGAGGGACTGTTGCGGGTGCGACGGAAGAGCGGTGTCTCCGGTGGCCATAGCGGGAGAGAGGGTGCTGGACAGCGGGAGAGAGAGCGTGGCGGACAGCGGGAGAGAGAGCGTGCTGGACAGCGGGAGAGAGAGCGTGCTGGACAGCGGGAGAGAGGGTGGCGGACAGCGGGAGAGAGCGTGGGGGACAGCGGGGAAGAGCGTGCTGGACAGCGGGAGAGAGCGTGGTGGACAGCGGGAGAGAGGTGGGAGAGCGTGGGGGACAGCGGGAGAGAGCGTGGGGACAGCGGGGAAGAGCGTGATGGACAGAGGGAGAGGAGGAAGAGAGCGTGGGGGACCAGCGGGAGAGAGCGTGGGGGACAGCGGGGAGAAGCGTGGGGGGGGGGGAGAGCGGTGAGAGAGCGTGGGGGACAGCGGGGAGAGAGCGTGGTGAACAGCCGGAGTCGAGAGCGTGGGGGACAGCGAGGAGAGAGGGTGCTGGACAGCCGGGAGAGCGTGGGGGCAAGCGGGGAGGAGGGTGCTGGACAGCGAGAGGAGCGTGTGGACAGGGGAGAGAGGGTGCTGGACAGCGGACGGAGAGAGAGCGTGGGACAGCGGGAGAGAGGGTGCTGACAGCCGGGAGAGAGCGTGGGGGACAGGGGAGAGAGGGGCTGGAAGCAGGAGAGAGCGTGGGGGACAGCGGGAGGGAGGGTGCGGACAGCGGGAGAGAGCGTGGGGGACCAGCGGGAGAGAGGGTGCTGGACAGCCGGAGGAGCGTGGGGGACAGCGGGAGAGAGCGTGGGGGACAGCGGGAGAGAGAGCGTGGGGACAGCGGGGGAGGCGTGGGACAGCGGGAGAGAGGGTGGACAGCGGAGAGAGGTGGGGACAGCGGGAGAGAGAGCGTGGGGGACAGACGGAGAGAGCGTGGCGGACAGCGGGAGAGAGGGTGCTGGACAGCCGGAGAGAGCGTGGGGGACAGCGGGGAAGAGGGTGTGGACAGCGGGAGAGAGCGGGGGGGACAGCGGGGAGAGGGTGCTGGACAGCGGAGGAGAGAGCGTGTGGGGACAGCGGGGAGAGCGTGGGGAAGAGGGAGAGAGAGGGTGCTGGACAGCCGGAGAGAGCGGGGGGACAGCGGGAGAGAGCGTGGGGACAGCGGAGAGAGCGTGGGGGACAGCGGGGGAGAGCGTGGGGGACAGCGGGAGAGAGGGTGCTGGACAGCCGGAGAGAGCGTGGGGGACAGCGGGAGAGAGGGTGGGGGACAGCGGGAGAGAGCGTGGGGGACAGCGGGAGAGAGCGTGCTGGACAGCGGGAGAGAGCGTGGTGGACAGCGGGAGAGAGCGTGGGGGACAGCGGGAGAGAGCGTGGGGGACAGCCGGAGAGAGCGTGGTGGACAGCGGGAGAGAGGGGCGGACAGCCGGAGGAGAGCGTGGGGGACAGCGGGGGAGAGAGGTTGCTGGACAGCCGGAGAGAGAGCGTGGTGGACAGCGGGGGACGAAGAGCGTGGGGGGACAGCCGGAGAGTGGAGAGAGCGTGGGGGACAGCGGGAGAGAGGGTGCTGGACAGCCGGAGAGAGCGTGGCGGACAGTGCATTTGATACCTATCATATCTTCATCCCTCGAACCAGGACATTGCTAAAAGTATTTAAGTAGTGATCCCAGACCTTGAGGTATTTTTTATGCAGGTAAAGTTGGAGGCTGATTAAAACCTGGTTACACTCTTACCAGTGTATTGCTGTGTAACGTTGGCCTACTCCAGCCATTTATATGATAGTCTATGCGTGAAATGGTGTGCAACAAGTTTTGAGGTATGTTTCCTCCATAGACAGTTAAAGAAGTGGACCAACAGATCCTGTTGTTCCGGACGGAGACCAGTGAAGTCTACTAGAAGCTCTGTCCCAGTGATGCTGAACGCTACTCCGCAGCCTCCAACTGAGCTGGAAGACGTAGATGTGACGTGGGCAACCTGTCTGAAAG
>NW_022605599.1:400430-401131 GCF_008692095.1 Etheostoma spectabile | reverse complement strand
TCTGGTAGCTGTGCAAGAGAAATCTCAATCATTCCCAATCAGCAGAGACACCTAACTCCTCAGTCTAAAAACACACGGAACTGTAGTAGACTACATACTATTAACGTTTTATTGCAAAGGTATTTCTTTGTATTGCATAACATCAACAGGTGTTTTTTTATGCAAGGATATGAACACAAGCATAACATAAAATATTGTTGAATTTATTTCTTTTAGATATCTTTTTGTTAAAGATTTAAATGTTAGCATTCACCCTAAACTGAGATTGTGAACATATAGCCTACAGTTACACAAAAATATCAGCATGTTTGTAACATGTTACCAATTTTTAGAATATGGCTTGTGTGACTCTCATGCAAACAGCAGAAATACAATTCTACAATATTTTACGTCTGGCATGTGTTCCTGTTTAAATGATTACTGATGACCGCGGTGATACACCGCCCTGTCCCTCAGCCTGTGTCCTCTATCAGACTATCCTTGGTGTGAAAGTGTTTACGTGCTTCTCTGCTACTTGGCTTTGCAGAGATCATTTTAAATTCCACTCAGATCAACTGCAACAGTCTTTTAGAAATATTTGAATTCCAATACCCAGGAATAACATCAGTAAAGAGCAAACGGCAAGCTCATGTTTAACAACCCCACCATTCTGTCTGGATAGAGACCTCCTTCTCTGTGTGTGTGTGTGTGTGTGTGTGTGT
>NW_022605599.1:390737-400420 GCF_008692095.1 Etheostoma spectabile | reverse complement strand
GTGTGTGTGTGTGTGTGTGTGTGTGTGGATTTGTCAGTGACCCGACAAAAAAAATGCATTTGACTTCAATTACATAAAATAAATGTTTTCTGGTGTGAAAGGAGCATTACGGTCTCACAAGGCAGCTGTCATATCAAAAGGTTGTCCAAAATCAGTCCCTTATTGCTTCCTGATGCCAAATGGAAACAGTGAATGGGTAAACAAGGATCTAATTTCATTATCCATTTATAGCCACTATACTTGTTTACCATACATATACTACAGTAAATACATGTTTAAAAGGTAGACATACAAAACAGCCAAGTCTGACATTGGCTGGGAGTTCCTGTAATTAAAATTAAGATGAATTATTATTGATGCAAAGCCAAAAGAAACAGTTAATAGATCATATACAAACCCTCAGGAGATGGATAAACATATCTGGATCACACTTGATCCCCGTCCGACATTTATGCACCCTTAAGCCACGTTCATCAGATTTCCACCTTCCCAGAAAGAAGTTGTTGTTCAGGAGGAACCATGGAATCCCAGCCAGGTCATCTCGCCAACCAAACAGGCCTATCCAGTGACTCGGCCCCTCCCCTGGGGATGGAGAGAGAGCCTCGACGCTGGTAAACATCTGTAGGCTGTCACAAGGCTACACAGTGTGGTGTGTAGGCAGTGGGAATGTGCTATCACTCCGATCAGTGTGACTGACTGCAGCTGTGGCAGGGACGCACGCACCCCATTCACAACATGCTACTGCCACTGAAACCCACACTGGGGGGAGTGAGATGAATCATGTTGACACTGAGACTCTCAAGTACCACCAACAGAGTCATGAGCTCCATGAATGAGCTGCCTAGCAGCACAGCTCAGATACTTTTGGTTGGAGCAGTGTCCGAAGGCCTTCAGTATTTTTCCAAGGGGCTATTAATTAATCATGTTGGTGTCCCGTTTGCTGCATGTCCTTTCTTTGGACATACAGCATTAACTTAGGGTCTAACATCCTGTTAATGTCCCATTTAAAAAGGGACTTATGGACAAAGATAAGGCGTAGTAGTCTGATACAATTCAGCAAATCATCAGAAGGTTTATCGTGGGTCTCAGTGAATCTACACCAATTTTTCAGAAACTGGAAGACTGGAGTAAACACAAGTACTTTAAGGAATAGTTTATTTGTACATTCTCAACTAGGTGTTAAATATGGTAATGAAAGGTATGTTATATTTCTTTTTATTTCTTCCGTATAGTAGTAGTGATTCTCCCCAGACAGATGTTTAGTGTTTTATACTTTTATAGGCCCCACAATGCCAGCTGGGATAAAATGGTCAGGCTGGGTTTTGTGCTGTACGTGGGACACCAAGTAAAGGATCACTGGTGCTTTGTCTCTTCACAATGACAATTTGTCTTACACAAGATCATGTGCGTTGGTCATTAAACTACTGTAACCAAGTGACCCTGTTCAATTGTTTGTGCATGGGTGTTACTGGTAAAAACATTCATGCAATCAACATGTAGTGCACGCCCTTATATCAATAGCCGACTTACTTCAAATCATGTCATAAAGATAAAAGGCTAAATTGAAGAAAAGAAAAAAGGTCACATGCAAACAATTCATTCCTCGAATGTCCCACACAAGTGCTACATTCTTAAGTTCATTTGAATGTCATTTGTACAGCCGGCAAACCGAGGCCTACACAGTCACTATGGAGACACCTCCATTAAAGACAGCGAGAGAAATGTCACACAATCTCTGCAGGGTCGCACCGCAAGCAGCTAATGAGCTTATATGAACACTACAGCAGTGTGTGTGTGTGTGTGTGTGTGTGTGTGTGTGTGTGTGTGTGTGTGTGTGTGTGTGTGTGTGTGTGTGTGTGTGTGTGTGTGTGTGTGTGTGTGTGTGTGTGTGTGTGTGTACACAAACTGCTAGTTATGGGATCTTACAGGCCTGGAGGAGCAGATAGGAGCAGTAAATTAATACAAGTTTAAGGACTCAATCAAAAGGATAGTGCCAAGAGCAGTCATTGAATCATCTGAGTTATAGTAGTGATGTCTATGAAGTTGTACTACAGTTGAATCCTGGTGGCTTCCATGATGCAAAGCTGAAGTTTGTGTGGTCCTACTAGCCAGGACCATGTGTAATAACCACATCACTTTCTTGTGGAGCTCGTGTTGTCCCAGTTTAGAAAGCCTGCATTGTACCATTGTTGTCTGCCCACTCCGGTCTTTGTCATGGCTCCAGAACACACGCAGTAACGTTCGGTGACTGAACAAACAATTATTCTGACTTTGAACAAATTGCACTGAATCAAGACTTAAAGTTTCTGTTTTTATTGTCTAATAGACAAGACCTAGTTTTCAAAAGAAAGTTGATGGAATTTAAAAAACAAAAACCTCTCAAATTACTAGATGTTCCATTTCTTTGCACGTCTGAGTTAACAAAATTACATTAAAAAAAAAAAAATTTGCTTTTACATGTTAACCATCCTTTTCATAATCTACAAAGGCTCTGCATTGAAAATGTTTGGGGGTGGTTATAAAAATGTAATAAAACACTTACAATAAACACACAGCTCAGAGTGAAAAAAGTGCATTTCTATGACATTTAAGGCATCCAATTTCCCCTAGTGTGAGAAGCCCACACCATGACAGCAGCATCTTCCAAGACATCCACAGCCCTAAATAATGCATTACACAACACGCTACGTATGGCCCCAAAGACTACGTTTCAGGCTCCCATTCAAGCCCAGGTAGGTTTACAGCTGCTGAACACATTCAATGTATCTGGAACCGCACAGACGCATCAACAACGTGGCGAGTGTCTTTAACTAACGTGTACCCACAGTATGTCCCTCTTAAAACATGTCGATTGTGAAAATGGCTTTACATTCATCTTTAAAAATGTACAATTTAAAATTGTGTTTGAGCAACAAGTGCTACGATTAGAAAACATCCAGAGTCGTACAATTTTGCAGATATAAAATGAATTTCGAAACACTGAAGCCAAACCCTGAACTATAAGGGTCATTTATCAACAGCGTTTAACTTTACATCCCAAGTTCCAAACTGAACCGACTGGCTATTAATAGTTGAATTGACAAAAAAACTATTGTGCAAAAACACGGTCAAAAATGACACCACTGGGGTGTCACTTACATATGGGCAGAAGTGCGTTTACCCACAGGAAACCAGACATCCCACTTTAATCCCTCCCATAGTTTAGCACTCCTCTACCACGGTGCCAGCCGAGGAGGAGTACAGTTTTTTCTTGACAAGCCGGAAACCTGGACTCAGTTTAAGTACGTGCCTGAAAGTCGGGGCAAAGCAGGTTCCCATAAACAGGAAGTCCCGTAGGCTGGGCCAGGCAGTGCCATCCTGCTTGAAAACAAGAGTCAGCTCAAACGTGGGCACCACGGTGGCGTCGTACACGACGCGCTCCAGCTGCTTGCAGCCCTTGTCCAGCTCCAGGTGGATGTAGAGCACGCAGCCACGCAGGCCGCAGGGCTCGCAGGACGCCAGCCGCAGGACCTCGCGAGCTATCCTCCGCGTCAGCTTCTCCGGTACCAGCACAGAGGAGCAGTGCAGCGTTGGCTTCTTGGCTCGCGACAGGCAGTTCTCAAACATCTTGGCCAGCTGTTGACAGGTTCGGTCTTCTGCGACATCTGCCGTCCTTTGGCGTTCTGCCACGCAGTGATCCCAGAAATCCAGTTCTGGGAAAAACAATGGCAGTTGAACATTCAGGGATTGATTCAGCAGTGCAATAATTAACTATGTCAGCCTGAAAAACATGCAAAGCCCATTTAGTTCACTGAGTTTTTACCAGTCCTAAACTACAAATTAACTACTCAATTATTGAACAGAATTTATCTGTATTTCACTGCAAATGAGGGAAACCTCAATTAGCTAAGGCTTAAATAAAAAGGTTTGAATGAATAAGTGAGGGAACATGCTTTTGCATCCCCTCTGGTTGCAGTGTGTGTAAATGAGTCAACACAATCAGGAGAGAAAAAAAAGGATGCACATCACACTGTTCAAAACCTTAATTTATAAATTACACCACAATATAAGTTTTGCCTGTTAGACTGGCTATTATACACTAAATTATACAGTGTTGTGAAGACAGGCTGAAGGGATGACTTCATCCTCCCCCCCCCCCCCCCTCCTCCAGTGCTGCAGCCATGCACCACACACGGGTAATAAACAAGCACACACACATGGAAGTATGCAGGCTCTATAGCGGGTTCTCAGACTGACACAGCCAGGAGACGCGTACCTTTCTCAACGCAAGCCTGGTCATGTCTTCGGTCAACCAGCTCGGAAACACAGTCGCTGCTTTTAGTCTTCAACGTGCTGGTGGCGACCATGGTGACGGTCCGGCGTCCTCCAGGCGGGTTTCTTCTGGGTTCAGGTGATGCCGACTGAAAAACGACGTAACAACGTCAGGGCGACAGGCTTTAAGAGACCGGTGTTGTGTTAAGGCAGCTACCGGGACTGTTAAATGTAGCTAACGTTAGCATTAAGCACACGTACCCGCCCCCTACTCAACACAACGTAACTGACGTCACCTCAGATGTTAACTTACAGCAATTTGTTCGGGATATCAAATTACTTACCTTAAATATTAATTTGTGCAAACTAATTTAGTTTTAGACGGTTGCTCACAAATAAATTTACACAAACGCCGTTTTTTTTCTCCGACAACGACCCACGTACTCAGACACACACACACACACTGCAGCCGGCAAACTTCTGAGGGACACTTATACCTTACTCTGCTCAGCTGACCCGACGGTTGACCAATAGGAACACGCCCATCGACGTAAACCGTCCCTGATTGGCTGTCAAATAGCGGTTGAATGAAATAATTGACCAATGCTTACAGACTACAGAATGTTTGTGTTGCTACACGGACGGGGTAACATTTAAACTGAAGTTCGTGTCTGCGTTGGATTAATCCACTTTGACTCTGCTTTTTATTGTCATCCACCTTAGAATATACAATATTGACCATGATTGACACGTATGTAGATGTTTTTTTTATTTGGTGGAATGAAGAAAGAAACATTTTAATCTTGAGTCTGTCTTTCATGTGAGTTGTGTTGTTTTTTAGTATTTGTACTGTATTTGTCTATTAGGGTTTATTACAGACAAAATCCTCAAAATATATTTCAGCCGTGCTGATAGAATTTTTTATTTTTATTTTTAAACCACACTGTTTATATTTCACACCTGCACCTTCGTTTGGACAACACTATCCCCATACAGAAATGCAGTTGTTGTTCCAACTGATTTGTCGAAAAGAGCAATCTCCCTTTTAAGCATTAGGCCTACAGCATGACAACCTGGTACTGGTCTTAATAAATAACACTGACTTTAATGGGCCCCGGGATCTGCACCAAAATCAAGTATTATAAGCAGTTGCCATATGAAAAAATACCCCAAATGGAAACTCAGATAATGAAATCTATTCTCAGACAGGCATTGAATCATGTGCAATGTTAACAGACATGTGTTGCCTATTTTACATATGGAAGGAGGAAGCCTCTCATTGGCCAGCTGTTCTAAGCCAAGATGTCTGATTTGACTGCTTTTGTATGTGCATGTGTTAGTGCATTTGGCAGGTAAACACTGAGCCCAGTTGTTCAGCTCATCAGTAGTCGACCCGTCACCCTCCGCTGTCTCAACAGACGTTTTCTCCCAGTAACTGGATCTGCCCCTCTTGCCCCCAGCAGTTCTGCTGGCTAAAGGGAAATGGAGCCCAGGGGGTGAGAGAGAGTGCTTTCCTCCAGTCACATGGGGGGAGAACGAGATACGCCTCAGAAAAAAAGTCACATGCTTCAGCCAGTGCTGCTGCCTTTGTGGAGGCCTGTACGCTGTAAAGTGTGGGAGAAGCGAGCTTTGTTTAAGTGACGTGCAAAAGGCTTTGACATTAGCAGGGATAAAAAGAAGCAGGTTCTTTAACATATTTTACCATAGTGTGGGAATCTGGCAGCTTTTGATGTGAATATTTATCTTAACAGTTTATTTGTGGGGAAAAAAATGTTTAAATGTAAAATATGAAAAGGTTTGTTGAGGTTTACTGGAATATTTTGTCGTGTTGCTACACTTGAAATTAGTATTTCATTTGCCGTTGCCAAGAAACCAAGGTGTTTAGGCATGAAAGCTCAAAGCACAAGTTTTACACCCAGGTTTCTCGGAAGTATTCTGCTTGAAAAATCAATAATGACCATACTGACTAGCTGATCAGTCATCAGGTGGTCACACCACAGCTCAGAAATGCATGTCATTAGCTCTCATGATCATGTGGTTTCCATGCGGTCGTGACCCACATTTTACCATTTATCATAAAAACTTAACAAGTGTTTGAAATAACATTTATGCAGGACGGTGAAGTGAAATTGGTGATAATATCTTGAGAGTCAGCTCCACTGCAACATTTAAAAATACTTGTTCTTATAGTAGAGAAGAAACCTGTCTTTAAAGTGTCCAACTCTTACCTGCATTTGCAACATGCATACAATGATTTATAGAGCAATGACCTTATTTAGATGTGAGATTTTATTACTCCCAATGTTAAGAAGTGACTGCAGCAGATTCATACCGATCAACTGGCTTGAGAATAAGTCAAGTTTGCAGAAAGAGAAGGTTACAACGGAGAGTACAGAGCTCAGTATAGTTTTAGGGTCCCGGTTTCTGACTGTCCTCGTGTCCTCATGATCTGTGAAATAATCCTCTGCAGCTAAAAGCTCCAGAGACCTAGTATGTATACAGCAACTGTCAGATCTCTGGAAGATCGATGCAAGATCAATATTGTTGTTGTCAGTGTTTAAGAAGTATTACATTCTGCTAACTTTGCTTTTTTAATGTGTGGACTGATCTGTCTGTGGCCTTCTGAGCTCCTGTCACACTGGCAAAAACTTTTAATCTCAGTTGGATTTCACCTGTTCATGAAAGTAAAATGACTCTTTTTCATGACAGGGACATATAGACTAGAGTAAAAGAGCAGCGATAATGTGTGTAGCACCTCTGCTATTGACCGCCACTCCCTGTTTGTAAGAAAGTCAATCAGTATCTGCGTGTGAAGTTCTCCCATGTGCCAACTCCTTTCCCTTACTGAGGCAAAAGATAAGACGTGTTGGGTCTCAGGTTACCAATCCATCCGTAAACCTTCTGTTATGACGCCCGGTATGCCAAGCTGGCACCCATCTCCGTTCAGTGAAACGTGCCTCTGGCCGCACCCTCCTCCCATAAATCTGACAACAGGAGACGCGTTCCACTTCTCTACAGGAGCGAGCTGGATGCACGTGCAGGAGTATTCTCCGTGCATGGCGTGCCTTGCACACAGCTGACATGAAGTTCACTCAAGT
Organism: Etheostoma spectabile; assembly: GCF_008692095.1. NCBI lineage: Eukaryota > Metazoa > Chordata > Actinopteri > Perciformes > Percidae > Etheostoma > Etheostoma spectabile. The sequence continues at coordinate 393,071 of NW_022605599.1, read as the reverse complement.
AAAAGAAGTGGAAAAAGAAATTATTTTCCTTTGCTAAAGTCAGCACAGAAAATATTCACCTATTCATCATTTATTCATAACCTAAAATGTGAATAGGAGCATCTACTGTTACTTGATTGTATTAGGATGTCTTTGCAACCATACCCTGCTGGCTTTAATGCAGCGTTGGTGTAATGATATCTTACAGTTGGAATAATTTAACTTACCAACTACAGTGGGGCTCAAACGTTTGGGCACCCCAGGGACAAATGTGTATTAATGTGCATAAAGAAGCCAAGAAAAGATGGAAAAATCACCAAAAGGCATCAAATGACAGATTAGACATTTGTATGATATGTCAGAAAAAGTCAGATTTTATTTCCATCATTTACACTTTCAAAATAGCAGAAAACAAAAAAATGCCATCTGCAAAAGTTCGGGCCCCCTGCAGAGTTAATACCTTGAACCCCCCCAGCTTGGAAACGCTTCCTGTAGCCAGCCAAGAGTCTTTAACCCTTGTTTGAGGTATCTTTGCCCATTCTTCTTCCAAAAGTCTTCCACTTCTTTGAGATTTCTGGGTTGTCTGTCACGCACTGCTCTTTTAAGGTCTATCCATAGATTTTACATTATGTATATATATAATGTAATAGAGGTTTAGTCCTTGACGCAGCGGTCCTGGTTTGACTCCGACCTGTGGCCCTTTGCTGCATGTCGTTCCCCCCCCCCCTCTCTCTTCCCGTTCGTGTCTTCAGCTGCCCTGTCAAAAACAAAGGCTGAAAATGCCCAAAACATAACTTTAAAAAAAACATAAGTCAAGCTATGTTGTTTTCTTATAATGTTCTTAATCTGTAATGTTTGCTGTGCTGCAAAAATGACTGATTCAGAGATTTAATATGTGGAACTCACCCTCCCATTAGTCCTCTGAAACATGCCGTAGTTGTCAATAAATAAGATTGCTGCAACACTCAGCAAGACAGAAAAAGGCACTCAAATAAAATGAATTCTTTTATTGATTTTTCACTGTCAGACACTTTAAGATCCACTTTACAATTGAAAATGCAGATGACCTACAGAGGGAGAGTAACTGCGAGTGACTTGTTGAGTGAAGCTGAAGGAGAAAGGCATCCTGGATGTAACTCAGTCCAATGCCACAGCTGGCATGGTAGCTGAGTGGGATGGGCCTTCTGCCAACCTGCTCACTGTCTCTGTGAGGGACGTGTGTCCACACTCAGAGCTGTTGCCTAGTCTCATCTTACAAAGGCCACGGATGAAGCCGGCCCTGCGTGTGTGAATACATTCAAAATGGAGGTCATGACTACAAAATGGCAAAAGTGGTTTGAATAAATGACATGTGATTATTTTATTTAAACATCAACAGTTCTTGGTTGTGAGCGTTGTCGGTCCTGCGCTGTATGAACGCTGTTGTGAATACCAAGCAGAGTGTGATTTTAACACCAGTTGCCCACATCTCACTCCTCTGTCATATGAACCTCATGGAAGCTCTCTGCAGCAAACACCAGCTGACTAAGTGGGACCGGGGTGGCTTTGCTTTGTGTTGGCCTTGTGCTCGCTCTAGTGGTGAATCAGAGAAGTGACACGGTTGGCACTGATCCGGGTTGGACATACACAACAGCACGCTATGCCTCCATTACAAGCAATAAAAAACAACATGGCAGAATATTCTCAGTTTAAATCTGGCAAAAAGTACTGAATTCAATGAAAAGCATTATATGATAAATACAGAGGCTGACAATGACCATTTTGAAGTTGTTGACGGGTGATTTTACTACAATATCTTGTAGAGTAAAGGTGTCAAAACTCATACTAGTTCAAGTATTTTAACACATGTGATAAAATAAAACAAATTAATAACCAAAAATAAAAGAATAAGAGTGGATTTGATGAAGTGACGCTGCAACAACCAGACAGTTTCCTAGTGATTTATTGAGGAAATTGAGGTTGAGAACAACACATCAGCCATAAAGAAGTTCCAGTGTCTTTAAATACATCTTCTTTACTTATTTATGGGGTCGGATGTTATATTTACTAAAACAACACCATACTGCAAATCCTCATTTTTATGCACACAATTTCAAATTGCTGGTGAGTGTGTAAGGAAAGGTTATTGGTTTGAAAAGGTTTCCAGTGGAGAAGAAGATTTAACAATCTTAAGAAATACTTAACTGAGATACATGAAAAGTCAAAAATGAGTACAGAAGAGCGTGTTCTTATACCCCACAGAAAACACAATCTACGAAATAGTTCAAGGCACATAAATGATGGTTAACAATTAGAGGTTTAATAATACATCGATCTGGATCCGTATATTGGTTCAATAGCCTCTTCCCGACCGGG
>NW_022605599.1:386850-390727 GCF_008692095.1 Etheostoma spectabile | reverse complement strand
GGGGGGGTTTGCAGTTCTTAGACCATAACGTTCCTAGAACGTCCCGTTTCCCGTGTCCCGACTGGACCGATTTGGGGAATTTTGACTTCCTGTCGGAAAGAGGCTAATGATCAACGATCCGTTTTTAGTACAAACTGAAAATATCAATGTGCCTTTATTTTAAAATTCCAACTTTATATTTATTCATTTTTATTAAATAGTTTATAGTTTGCACTGCATTTAAATGTCTGGACAAGCTCAGAGTCGATATAAGTGTAACTGAATGTATTAAATGGACGTATGATATCGGCTCATATTGATCGCAGGCCCCTGAATTGAATCAAATCATAATCTTATCAGGGCAGGCTTTGTGACAGCAGCAAATATTATATCGTTGTCCAACGAATTGATTTAAAATCATATCATAATACAACTTGTGAGTAACAACACAACCAAATGAGCAGTGATAAATATCTGAGGTCCGTACATTGTACAGACAGCGTGTTAGGCCCAACATGGAGATGAGCTATGCAGCTGTACAACAGTATACTGATAAAAAGGTATAGGCATAGACTACGTTCAATAAATATATTCCACAGACAATCCGCTTACAGAATGTAGTCTATGCTATCAACTCAAAGAGATGTACTGGATTAAGTCTGTAGGAATATATTTTGGTTGAACATGAGTCACTTACTCTGAGATTTATGATCACAGTTGCACACAAAACAGCTTTTAGCATTCATAATCATACATTTCTGCCTCACAAAATGTTTCACAGAATTCTCAAACATCTAATCAACAGTTCCTCCGGACCACCAGTGTGTGGGTGACAGGTGTGACTCATCTGCTGGCTGATCTGGATGTTGCTGCCCTCCGGTTCTTCTTTCTTGTCTTTTTTATCTCGCAGCAGCTGAAACATAGATAACGACAGAGGCAAGTGATGAAACCACATCTGTGTGATCACAGAAAGTCGACCGTCATCCAACCTGAAAACTGATTTAAAATGCTCTGAGTTGTGTTCTGAGAAGATCACTGGTGCCTCTTTGTCTAGGCAACACTGGACCGTGGTGCCGCAGTGACATTGTACGGAATAAGATAGCATGTCACCATCCATCCACCCACACATCCACACATCCACCCATCCACCCATCCATCCATCCATCCATACACACATCCATCCATCCATCCATCCATCCACACATCCATCCACCCATCCATCCATCCCCACATCCATCCATCCATCCATCCATCCATCCATCCACCCATCCATACATCCATCCATCATCCATCCATCCATCCATCATCGCCATCCACCACCATTCAACCATCCATCATACATCCATCCACCCGACCCACCACCCATCCATCACATCCATCCATCATCCATCCATCCATCCATCACACACATCCATCCTCGCCATCATCTCCATCCATCCATCCATACACACATCCATCATCCATCACACATCCATCCATCCATCCATCCAGCATCCATCATACCACATCCAGCCATCCATCCATAACACATCCATCCATCCAAATCCATCCATCCATCCATACACAATCCATCCATCACCCACCATCCATCATCCATCCATCCATCCATCCATCATACACACATCCATCCATCCACCATCCACCTCACATCCATCCAATCCATCCATACATCACACACATCCATCCATCCATCCATACACCCACTCCATCCATCCATCCACCCATCCATCCAACTCATCCATCCATCCCATCCATCCATCCACATACATACACATCCACCACACACCATCCATCCATCCATCCATACACACACATCCATCCATACATAATCCGTCCATCCATCCATCCATCCATACATCCATACACACATCCATCCATCCATACATACACACATCCATCCATCCATACACACATCCATCCATCCACACACACATCCATCCATCCATACAGTACATACAGACATCAATACACACATACATACACACATCCATCCATCCACCCATCCATCCATCCATCTACCCATCTATCCATCCATCCATCCATACACACATACATACATACATACATACATACAGTACATACAGACATCAATACACACATATATACACACATATACATACAGTACATACACACACACACATACACAGATACACACATCCATCCGTCCATCCATAAATACGTACAGGAAGAGGTACCTACATTTTCCCACTCGCTCTCTGACCCAAAAGAAAACCATTTGTACATTTTCCTGAAGCCAAACCTTTGTTACGTCATCACAGGACATTAGATATAGGACCTTTATGGTTCTTAAGTTCATTAAGTCGTTAAAAAAGCAGTTTTAGTTCATGAGCTTTGAGTGTGGTACTATCTGCACACTGTGGTGTGTGTGAGTAACACGTTTTGCAGTCCGATAAGAATTTGTAAAGCTGCAATCCAAAGAAATTTCCAGGAGTTGTAACAACATAAACACGTTCTTCCTCGGCTAAATTCCTAAAGCATGACTCCGTTTCCCTGTGACGTTTGCAGCCAAGTCATAGGTCTGATTGTATGAGGGAAGGAAGGTAGGACATTTAGTGCCCAGATTTCTTTTTTTCTTCATGGGTGGGGTGAAGGGGTTCTCAGACTGTGTACAAACCACATATGACACATGCGCACATGAATTCAGCCAACCAACAAACATGCACACGCCTGACAGCGTCTGGCCCGCACTGACATTTACTGAGCACACAATAGCTCCTGTCCAAAATAATCTGTGTTTATGTTGGGAAGTCCCTATCTTTCAAGCCCTTCTGCTTGTTGGAGGGAGGGGGGACGCAAAATCACAGGAAACACCTTCTGTTGCCCAGCAAAGCCCCAAAAGCTGGTGGAGTACAATGAGATATTAAAAGCCTGGAACTTGGAGTTTGGAGAAACAGCTTCACCAAGTCATGGAATAATGAACAAACAGAGTGAAGTTGGAAATAGACGGAAGGGTAGCTCACCATTTTCTTCTCCGCCTGATGACTTCACGCCGAGGAGCATGACACCATCTTTAGTGCTGTCGGTTCTGCTCTGGAAAGACGCACTGTGGAGAGTTAAAGAGACAAAGGGATGGATGCTGTAGTTGTTCACACGCTTTTTCAACTACAGTCCATAGCTACCAAGTTCAGACTTACTTCTCAGTTCCAGTATCCATGGTTTCTGTTGAAGAGAAGACAACTTATTTGTTCGGCTGATCTCATTCAGCGTCAGAAATCTTCTCATTTCCAAATCAAACAGTAATCAGAGTTGACAGGATATTTACATGACCTGCATTGTGCGGCCTTCACGTACGAACCTGTGTGATCGTGGATCTTCTTGCATTTGAATTTGAGCACAACGGCAACAGCCGCTCCAACCAGGAGGGCAGGCAGCACAATCAACCACAGCCTTTTGTCTGAGGGTAGAATGCATCATCCACGTTAGACTTTTCTCTGAAAGGTTCCTTTGGCAGACCAGTGATGTAGTATCACATCGAAACAAGAGTTATCTCAAGACACTTTACAGATAGCGTAAGTCTAGACCACAGTGGGCTTTGTTAGCCTCATCTGTCTTTAAATCCCCAATAAGTGTTGGTTGACTGCTTTGTGGGGTATTACTGACAAGTACAAGACTGAGTACAGTTTAGTACATTACCTGCTTTGAGGGGGGGTATCTCACCACTTCCAGTCTGAGAACCTTTCAAAACAATGGGTTTTGGGATTAGTTTCCTGCCTAAACAGTACGATTTCAAATGGCCTATGATCTGATTTCATTCATTCACAGCTTCAATATAACCATGTGGAGTAGAGAATGGTAGTACAGTAGTACATTAGTAGTACAGTAATGGTAGTACAGTAGTACATTAGTGGTACAGTAATGGTAGTACAGTAGTACATTA
>NW_022605599.1:372581-386835 GCF_008692095.1 Etheostoma spectabile | reverse complement strand
AATGGTAGTACAGTAGTACATTAGTGGTACAGTAATGGTAGTACAGTAGTACATTAGTAGTACAGTAATGGTAGTACAGTAGAACTTACCAGCACTGTTATCATTCACAGGATCTTTTATCACTGGAGGTGCAGTGGTTTGTTGCTGTGCTATGATTATGAAATGAATGTTAAATTACTTAAATAAAGCCAGGACAACAAGTCAATCAAAAGCCAATCAGAAGGAGTCTACAAAGACCGTAAATCTGCGGGTTTTTAGTTTCACCAAACAACTACTATCCACACAGATAAGATGAGATAGAAAAGATAGATGTATTCATCAACATACTTTAATTTATGATGCACTTTAATATATGGATATTCATGGGAGTGCGAAGCAGTTTGAGTAAAAGTATCCCCCTCAAAAACAGTGTATCAACTAAAAATATGTTATAATATATGTATATATACAGTACATAGTTACATGGCATATATATGTATAAACAGTATGTATATCTATATATCATGTTATGTTGCCATTCTATTTGTATATATGTATGTAAATGCATAAATATAAAGAATAAAAGAAGAATAAAAAAGAGAATTTTTTTTGGTATAACACAAAATGTGTACTATTACTATAGTGTCCCTGAGTTGGACCTGCAGAAAATGAGAAATTGAAGACGGTACTAGCTTCATTTGACTCAAACGTGCTGTGATGTATACATTCATTTCTTAAAAACCTTTTCTATAATCACTCGATATGTTTTAAGGGCGGTCGTGAAAACAAGAAGTTCATTTGAATTTAATGTTCATGTACATACCCTGGCCTGTGTTTGTTGTTCCATTGTCACCCGGTCCTGACAGAAGTCAAATCAGTTTCAATACGCTTTAAATACAGTTGTCATCTTTTAATAAATTGCATCTGGCGTGGCCGCGCCTTGCTCTCATGCCCAAAGAAGACATCATTTATTATGTTTTACAAACTGTCATCATCTGTCTAATTAAAAAATAAATCAAAAGCTTGCTTATTACTGATGACCTACTACAACTCCTCTTACCTGTAGAGGAGTTTCCTGGCTCCGAAAGGTTAGACCCTGGGGCCAAAGAGGCATCTACTGGAGCTGAGACAGAAGAAAGAAATCTCTTGTAAATATAATTTAATTTAAATACATTTTTTCTGCAACATTTTGTAAAGCTTTGATTATCCTGTATCTTCCAAACAGGATGTAAGGCACAATTAGCTGGTGCGTCCTGCTACGTCCTGCTACGCCCTGCTACGTCCTGCTACGTCCTGGCTACGTCTGCTCACGCCGTAGTGTACGTCCTGCTACGTACTGCTACGCCATGTTACGTCCTGTACGTCCCCTCTGCTACGCCCTGCTACGTCTGCTACGTCCTGCTAAGCCTGTTACGTCCTGATACGTCTGCTCGCCCTGTACGTTCCTGCTACGTCCTGTTACGTCCCTGTTACGTCTGCTACGTCCTGCTACGTCTACGTCCTGCTATGCCGTTACTCCGCTACGTCCTGCTACGCTCCTGCTATGTCCTGTACCTTCGCTGCTACGTCCTGCTACGTCCTGTTGACGTCCTGCTACGTCCTGCTATGCCCTGTTACTCCTGTGCTACGTCCTGATACGCTGTACGTCCTGTTACGTCCTGCTACTTCCTGTACGTCCATGCTACGTCCTGCTACGTCATGCTATGCCCTGTTACGTCCTGCTATCTGCCCCCTGTTACGTCTGCTACGTCTGCTAGTGACCTGCCTTAAGTCCTGCTAACGTCCGCTACGTCCTGATACGTCATGCTAGGCATGTTACGTCCTGCTACGTAATGCTATGCCCGTTACGTCCCTGCTACGTATGCCGTCCTGCTCGTCCTGCTACGTCTGCTCGTACCTGCTAGGCCATGTACGCCTGCTACGTCCTGCTACGTCCTGCTACGTCCTGCTATGCCCTGTTACGTCCAGCATAAACCTAGAGATTGCCTGTGAAACACGCTGAAGAATAAATAAATAATAATAAAATAATAAATAAAAAGAATGAATTGGAGTGCTGTCCGAATTACCTTTACATGTTATCATCCACAATAAGAATCCAGTCCTCAAAGTCTTCTAAGTTTTAATGTGAGTTGAGCGTGTTAGGATTGTTTTTTTTTTTAATAAACCTAACTTAACCTGTCTATCCGTCTAGTTTTCAGTCCACTGAACTTGTATGCACACTCACTGTCGGGGGTTTTGCTGGTGGTACCAGGAACAACATGGGGCGATTCACGGGCTGCTGATGTTGCGGTTGGGGGTGTTGTTGGTGCTGTTTTGACCTCTGGGGCTGTTGAGGTGGCTGCTGGTTCTTCTGGTAGGGCTTTTGCCGATGTTTGGGTGACTGCTGGTGCTGTTGTTTGGGCTGATGTTGATGCTGCTGCTAGGGCTGATGGTGATGCTGTTGCTAGGGATGATGGTGATGCTGTTGTTGGGGTTGATGGTGATGCTGTTGCTATGGTTGATCCTGTTGATGCTAGTGTTGAGGCTGTTGTTGCAGCTGGTGTTGTTGCTGATATACAAAAAGGAGAGGCATTGACGTATAAATTGCATTTGCTTTGGCATTTGAATTGCACAAGATCTGTAAAAAATCTCAATTTCCACTTTGACCCAGCCCGAAGTTCCCTCAGAGCTGTTGGTCTACTGTTTCTAACCAACTGGCTTTAGAAGATCGATAGCCTTGGCCTACTGCTCCTCATGTGAGAGTGGTATCCATCTTCTCATCTTAGTCTCAGCCAGAAGGCAAATAAATGTATTTCCTCAATTGTAGAACGATTACTTTAATTCTATACTTACTGGGTGTTGCTTCTGTCATCGGATTTGGACCATCTGATGATAAAACTGTAAACAGAAACACAACCATTTGAGATCTGGTTTTAGTTTGTGACAGCTCAAATCAGGAACCAGAAGATATCGATCACTAAACCACACTTTACATGCTCACTGGCTGAGGTGAGGAGCAATATAAAAAAAAACAAAAAACCTTGAATGTGCTGTCTAGGAATACAGAATGCTTTCATCACGAAAAAAACCCACAATCAGTTTGTCTACGTAGAACATTTCCTCCGACAGATTCTCTACTTTAGGTTCACAGTGGCACATGCTGCATCAGTCCTGTTTGGCACGGCTTTAAAGCCTCGCGTCTCGCTCCGAGTGTCAGACTAGGGATGAGAGGCCAAGACAGTGGGGGGGGGGGGGGGGTCGGGGCTTGTTGAGGTGGATATCCTCTTCTTAAAACACTGCAGCAGTGTGAAGCTGCATCCTGTCCCAGACAGACTATTGTTGTCCCCTGACCTAAGCTGCCAAGCATCCTGTCTTCATTGCTGCAAATTATGACCCCTTATGTTTTCTGTCGCCCAGCAGTTTTCCTTGGACTAGGGTGGAACCTCAATCACGGTTGCAGCTGTCGCCGTGGTCCAGCCCCGCGCCCTGCTACGCCCTGCTACACCCTGCTACACCCTGCTATGCTCTGCAATGCCCTGCTAAGCCTGGTTCTGTCCCAGGTTTCTTCCTAAAAGGAGTTTTTCCTCGATAGACCTGCTCTATCTGTAAATTATAGAGTGGTCTAGACCTGCTCTATCTGTAAATTGATCGAACGGTCTAGACCGCTCTATAATTACAGATAGAGCAGGTCCTAGACCGCTCTATATTTACAGATAGAGCAGGTCTAGACCGCTCTATAATTTACAGATAGAGCAGGTCTAGACCGCTCTATAATTTACAGATAGAGCAGGTCTAGACCGCTCTATAATTTACAGATAGCAGGTCTAGACCACCTCTATATTTACGATAGAGCATGTCTAGACCACCTCTATAATTTACAGATAGAGCAGTCTAACCGCCTATAATTTACAATTAGAGCAGGTCTAGACCGCTCTATTTACAGATAGAGCAGGTCTAACCGCTCTATAATTTACAGATAGAGCAGGTCTAGACCACTCTATAATTTACAGATAGAGCAGGTCTAGCCACACTCTTAATTAACAGATAGAGCAGGTCTAGACCGCTCTATAATTTACAGATAGAGCAGTCTAGACCACACTCTATATTTACAGATAAGCGGTCTAGAATTTTAAGATAGGTCTAGACCACATCTCATAATTTACAGATAGCAGGTCTAGACCACTCTATATTACAGATAGAGCAGGTCTAGACCACTCTATATTACAGATGAAGCAGGTCTATCGAGAAAAACTCCTTTTAGGAAGAAACCGGGACAGAACCGTTAGCAGCATTGCGAGGCATAGCATGGTGGTAGCAGGGTGTAGCAGGGCGTAGCAGGGCGCGGGCTGGACACGGCGACCGCTGCAACCGTGATTGAGTTCCACCCTATGTCCAGGAAAATGCTGGGCGACAGAAAACATAAGGTCATAATTTGCAGCATGAAGACAGGATGCTTGCACTTAGGTCAGGGGACAACAAAGTCTGTCTGGGACAGTAGCAGCTTCACACTGCTGCAGTGTTTAGAAGAGGATATCCACCTCAACAAGCCCCGACCCCCCCCCCCCCTGTCTTGGCCTCTCATCCCTAGTCTGACACTCGGCAGACGCCGGGCTTTAAAGCCGTGCCAAACAGAACTGATGCGCTTGTGCCACTGTGAACCTAAAGTAGAGAATCTGTCGGAGGAAATGTTCTACGTAGACAACTGATTGTGGGTTTTTTTCGTGATAAAGCATTCTGTATTCCTAGACAGCACATTCAAGGTTTTTTGTTTTTTTTTATATTGCTCCCACCTCAGCCAGTGAGCATGTAAATGTGGTTAGTGATCGATATCTTCTGGTTCCTGATTTGAGCTGTCACAAACTAAACCAGATCTCAAATGGTTGTGTTTCTGTTTACAGTTTTATCATCAGATGGTCCAAATCCGATGACAGAAGCACACCCAGTAAGTATAGAATTAAAGTAATCTTCTACAATTGAGGAATACATTTATTGCCTTCTGGCTGAGACTAAGTGAGAAGATGGATACCACTCTCACATGAGGAGCAGTAGGCCAAGGCTATCGATCTTCTAAGCCAGTTGGTTAGACAGTAGACCAACAGCTCTGAGGGAACTTCGGGCTGGGTCAAAGTGAATTGAGATTTTTTACAGATCTTGTGCAATTCAAATGCCAAAGCAAATGCAATTTATACGTCAATGCCTCTCCTTTTGTATATCAGCAACAACACCAGCTGCAACAACGCCTCAACACTAGCATCAACAGGATCAACCATAGCAACAGCATCACACATCACCCACACCACAGCATCACCATCATCCCTAGCAACAGCATCACCATCAGCCCTAGCACAGCATCAACATCACCACACACAGCACCAGCAGTCACCCAACATCGGCAAAAGCCCTACCAGAAAACCAGCAGCCACCTCAACAGCCCCAGAGGTCAAAACAGCACCACACACCCCAACCGCAACATCAGCAGCCCGTGATCGCCCCATGCTGTTCCTGGTACCACCAGCAAAACCCCCGACAGTGAGATGTGCACAAGTTCAGTGACTGAAACTAGACGGATAGACAGTTAATTATTGTTTATTAAAAAAAAACAATCCTACACGCTCAACTCACATTAAACCTTAGAAGACTTTGAGGACTGGATTCTTATTGTGGATGATAACATGTAAGGTAATTCGGACAGCACTCCAATTCATTCTTTTTATTATTATTTTATTATTATTTTTATTCTTCAGCGTGTTTCACAGCACATCTCTGGTTATGCTGGACGTACAGGGCATAGCAGGACGTAAGCAGGACGTAGCAGGACGTAGCAACGTAGCAGGACGTAACAGGGCATAAGCAGGACGTAGCAGGACGTAGCAGGGTCTATAGCAGGCGTGAGGGTACAGGACGTAGCAGGACGTAGCAGGACGTAGGCAGGACGTAACAGGGCATAGCAGGACGTAGCAGGACGTAGCAGACGTAGCAGACGTACACAGCAGGACTAACAGGGCATAGCAGACGTAGCAGGACAACATGGCATAGCGACGTAGCAATGAGGACGTAGCAGGCAGAGACGTAGCAGAACGGGCCTGCATAGGACTAGCACAGGACAGCAGGCACTAACGACTAACAGGGCACGCAGGACGTAGCAGGACGTAGCAGGACGTAGCAGAGTAGGCAGACGTAAGCGTAACAGGCACACAGGCGTAGCAGGACGTAACTAGGATAGCAGGGACGTACAGGGCGTACAAGGCAGGGTCAGGACGTGCAGGACGTACAGGCATAGCATGAACTAGCAGACGTAGCAGGATGTACATGGCATAGCGGACGTAGCAACGTAGCAGGACGTAACGGCGTCAGCGACGTAGCAGGACGTAACGGGCGTAGCAGGACGTAGCAGGACTAACAGGACGTACAGGGGCGTACAGGTCAGCAGGCGTAGCAGACTAGCAGTCGTACCGGCGTAGCGACGTACAGGACGTACGCGTAGCAGGACGTAGCAGGACGTAGCAGACGTAGACTAACAGCTAGCAGACTACAGGGAGTCAGGGCGTAGCAGACGAGCAACGCAGCTAATTGTGCCTTACATCCTGTTTGGAGATACAGTATTCAAGCTTACAAAATGTTGCAGAAAATGTATTTAAATTAAATTATATTTACAAAGATTTCTTTCTTCTGTCTCAGCTCCAGTAGATGCCTCTTTGGCCCCAGGTCTAACCTTTCGGAGCCAGGAAACTCCTCTACAGTTAGAAGTTGTGTAGGTCCTCAGTAAAAGACAGCTTTTGATTTATTTTTTAATTAGACAGATGATGACAGTTTTAAACATAATAAATGATGTCTCCTTTGGGCATGAGAGCGGCGCGGCCACGCCAGATGCAATTTATTAAAGATGACAACTGTATTTAAAGCGTATTGAACTGATTTGACTTCTGTCGGACCGGGTGACATGGAACAACAAACACAGCCAGGGTAGTACATGAACATTAAATTCAAATGAACTTCTTGTTTTCACCCGACCGCCCTTAAACATATCGAGTGATTATAGAAAAGGTTTTTAAGAAATGAATGTATACATCACAGCACGTTTGAGTCAAATGAAGCTAGTACCGTCTTCAATTTCTCATTTTCTGCAGGTCCACTCAGGGACACATAGTAATAGTACACATTTTGTGTTATACCAAAAAAAATTCTCTTTTTTATTCTTCTTTTATCTTTATATTTATGCATTTACATACATATATACAAATAGATGCAACATAACATGATATAGAGATATACATACTGTTTATACATATATATGCCATGTACCTATTACTGTATATATACATATATTATAACAATTTTAGTTGATACACTGTTTTGAGGGGGATACTTTTACTCAAACTGCTTCGCACTCCCATGAATCATATTTAGGGCATCAAAATTAAAGTATGTTGATGAATACATCTATCTTTTCTATCTCATCTTACTGTGTGGATAGTAGTTGTTTGGTGAACTAAAAACCCGCAGATTTACGGTCTTTGTATCTCCTTCTGATTGGCTTTTGATTGACTTGTTGTCCTGGCTTTATTTAAGTAATTTAACATTCATTTCATAATCATAGCACAGCAACAAACCACTGCACCTCCAGTGATAAAGATCCTGTGATGATAACAGTGGCTGGTAAGTTCTACTGTACTACCATTACTGTACTACTAATGTACTACTGTACTACCATTACTGTACCACTAATGTACTCCTGTACTACCTACTGTACCACTAATTCATACTGTACTACATTCTGTACCACTATGTACTACTGTACTAACCATAGTGTACTACTAATGTACTACTGTACTACCATTCTCTACTCCACATGGTTATATTGAAGCTGTGATGAATGAAATCAGATCATAGGCCATTTGAAATCGTACTGTTTAGGCAGGAACTAATCCCAAACCCATTGTTTTGAAAGGTTCTCAGACTGGAAGTGGTGAGATACCCCCCCTCAAAGCAGGTAATTGTACAACTGTACTCAGTCTGTACTTGTCAGTAATACCCCACAAAGCAGTCAACCAACACTTATTGGGATTTAAAGACAGATGAGGCTAACAAGCCACTGTGGTCTAGACTTACCTATCTTTAAAGTGTCTTGAGATAACTCTTGTTTCTGTGTGATACTACATCACTGGTCTGCCAGGACCTTTCAGAAAAAGTCTAACTTGGATGATGCATTCTACCTCAGACAAAGGCTGTGTTGATTGTGCTGCCTGCCCTCCTGGTTGAGCGGCTGTGCCGTTTGTGCTCAATTCAAATGCAAGAGATCCACGATCACCAGGTTCGTACGTGAAGGCCGCACAATGCAGGTCATGTATATCCTGTCACTCTATTACTGTTTGATTTGGAAATGAGAAGATTCTGACGCTGAATGAGATCAGCCGAACAAATAAGTTGTCTTCTCTTCAACGAAACCATGGATACTGGAACTGAGAAGTAAGTCTGAACTTGGTAGCTATGGACTGTAGTTGAAAAAGCGTGTGACAACTACAGCATCCATCCCTTTGTCTCTTTAACTCTCCACAGTGCGTCTTTCAAGAGCAGAACCGACAGCACTAAAGATGGTGTCATGCCTCTCCGGCGTGAAGTCATCAGGCGAGAAGAAATGGTGAGCTACCTTTCCGTCTATTCTCCACTCACTCTGTTTGTTCATTATTCCATGACTGGTGAAGCTGTTTCTCCAAACCTCAAGTTCCAGGCTTTAATATCTCATTGTACTCCACCAGCTTTTGGGGCTTTGCTGGGCAACAGAAGGTGTTTCCTGTGATTTTGCGTCCCCCCTCCTCCCGCAGAAGGGCTTGAAAGATAGGGACTTCCAACATAACACAGATTATTTGGACAGGACTATTGTTGCGCATTAAATGTCATGCGGGCCAGACGCTGGCCAGCGTGTGCATGTTTGTTGGTTGGCTGAATTCATGTGCGCATGGTTCATATGTGGTTTGTACACAGTCGAGAACCCCTTCACCCCACCCATGAAGAAAAAAAGAATCTGCACTAAATGTCCTACCTTCCTTCCCTCATACAATCAAGACCTATGACTTGGGCTGCAAACGTCACAGGGAAACGAGTCATGCTTTAGGAATTTAGCCGAGGAAGAACGTGTTTATGTTGTTACAACTCCTGGAAATTTCTTTGGATTGCAGCTTTACAAATTCTTATCGGACTGCAAACGTGTTCTCACACACACCACGGTGTTCAGATAGTACCACACTCAAGCTCATGAACTAAAACTGCTTTTTTAACGACTTAATGAACTTAAGAACCATAAAGGTCCTATATCTAATGTCCTGTGATGACGTAACAAGTTTTGGCTTCAGGAAAATGTACAATGGTTTTCTTTTGGTCAGGAGAGCGCAGTGGGAAAATGTAGTACCTCTCCTGTACGTATTTATGATGGACGGATGGATGTGTGTATCTGTGTATGTGTGTGTGTGTATGTACTGTATGTATTGTGTGTTATATTTGTGTATGATGTCTGTATGTACTGTATGTATGTATGATGTATGTATGTGTGTATGATGATGGATGGATAGTGGGTAATGATGGATGGATGTGTGTGATGGATGGATGTGTGTATGTATGGTGTATTGATGTCTGTATGTACTGTATGTGGATGGATGTGTGTGTGATGATGTGTGTGTGTATGGATGTATGGATGTGTGATGTATGGATGGATGGATGTGTGTTGTTAGTAGTGATTTATGGATGATGTGTGTTATTAGGGATGGATGGATGTGTGTTGGATGGATGGATGTGTATATGTATGTATGGATGTGTGATTGGTATGGATTTATGGATGTGTGTATGGATGTAGATTGATGGATGGATGGAGTATTTGTATGGATGGATGTGTGTATGTATGGATGGATGGATGTGTGTTGTGTATGTATGTATGTTGGATGGTATATGGATGGATGGATGGCTGGATGGTGGGTGGATGGATGGAGGATGTGTGATCTGGATGGATGGTGGATGTGTGTGATGTTGGATGGATGGGGATTGATAGTGGTGGATGGATGGATGGATGTGTGGTATGGTGGATGGATGGATGGTATGAGGGTGGATGGGTGGATGTATTGATTTGTAGTTATGGTGGATGGATTGTGATGATGGATGGATGTGTGTATGGATGGATGGATGGATGTGTGTGGATGGATGGATGAGTGGATGGTGGATGGAGTGGATTGTATGGATGGATGGATGTGTGAGATGGATGATGGATTGTGTGTAGGTGGATGATGGATGATGGTGTGGATGTGATGGTTGGGGGTGGATGGTTGGATGTGTGGGGATGGTGTGTAGTGGTGATGGATGGATGGATGGTGGTGGATGGGGTGGATGGATGGTGGATGGTGGTGGAGTGGATGGATGGATGGGTGGGGATGAGGATGGATATGGCTGGTGTGGGATGGCTGGATGGGGTGGATGGGGGATGGATGGATGGGTGGCGATGATGGATGCTGATGTATGTGAGGATGGATGTGGGTGATGGGTGGATGTGTGATGTGGGGTGTGGCTGGGACATGCTATCTATTCGCGTACAATGTCACTGCGGCACCACGGTCCAGTGTTGCCTAACAAAGAGGCACCATGTCTTCTCAGAACCACACTCAGAGCATTTAAATCAGTTTCAGGTTGGATGACGGTCGACTTCTGTGATCACACAGATGTGGTTTCATCACTTGCCTCTGCGTTATCTATGTTTCAGCTGCTGCGAGATAAAAAAGCCAAGAGAAAGAACCGGAGGCAGCAACATCCAGATCAGCCAGCAGATGAGTCACACCTGTCACCCCACACACTGGTGGTCCGGAGGAACTGTTGATTATGTTTTGAAGAATTCTGTGAAACATTTTGTGAGGCAGAATGTATGATAATGAATGCTAAAAGCTGTTTTGTGTGCAACTGTGATCATAACTCCAGAGTAAGTGACTCATGTTCAACCAAATATTTCCTACAGACTTAATCCAGTATCATCTCTGGAGTTGATAGCATAGACTACATTCTGTAAGCGGATTGTCTGTGGAATATATTTATTGAACGTATCTATCCCTATACCTTTTTATCAGTATACTGTTGTACAGCTGCATAGCTCATCTCCATGTTGGGCCTAACACCGCTGTCTGTACAATGTCGGACCTCAGATATTTATCACTGCTCATTTGGTTGTGTTTTCACACAAGTTGTATTATGTATGATTTTAAATCATTCGTTGGACAACGTATAATATTTGCTGCTGTCACAAGCCTGCCCTGATAAGATTATGATTTGATTCAATTCAGGGGCCTGCATCAATATGAGCCGATATCAATACGTCCATTTAATACATTCAGTTACACTTATATCACTCTGAGCTTGTCAGACATTAAATGCATGCAAACTATAAACTATTTATAAAAATGATAAATATAAAGTTGGAATTTAAATAAAGGCACATTGATATTTTCAGTTTGTACTAAAAACGGATCGTTGATCATTAGCCTCTTTCCGACAGGAAGTCAAAATTCCCCAATCGGTCCAGTCGGGACACGGGAACGGGACGTTCTAGGAACGTTATGGTCTAAGAACTGCAAACCCCCCCCCCCCCCCCCCGGTCGGGAAGAGGCTATTGAACCAATATACGATCCAGATCGATGTATTATTAAACCTCAATTGTTAACCATCATTTATGTGCCTTGAACTATTTCTAGATTGTGTTTTCTGTGGGGTATAAGAACACGCTCTTCTGTCTCATTTTTGACTTTCATGTATCTCAGTTAAGTATTTCTTAAGATTGTTAATCTTCTTCTCCACTGGAAACCTTTTCAAACCAATAACCTTTCCTTACCACTCACCAGCATTTGAAATTGTGTGCATAAAAATGAGGATTTGCAGTATGGTGTTGTTTAGTAATATATAACATCCGACCCCATAATAAGTAAAGAAGATTATAAAGACACTGGAACTTCTTTGGCTGATGTGTTGTTCTCAACCTCATTTCCTCAATAAATCACTAGGAAACTGTCTGGTTGTTGCAGCGTCACTTCATCAAATCCACTCTTATTCTTTTATTTTTGGTTATTAATTTGTTTTATTTTATCACATGTGTTTAAATACTTGAACTAGTTAGTTTTGACACTTACTCTACAAGATATTTTAGTAAAATCACCCGTCAACAACTTCAAATGTCATTGTCAGCCTCTGTATTTATCATATAATGCTTTTCATTGAATTCGTACTTTTTGCCAGTTTAAACTGAGATATTCTGCCATGTTGTTTTTTATTGCTTGTAATGGAGGCATAGCGTGCTGTTGTGTATGTCCAACCCGGATCAGTGCCAACCGTGTCACTTCTTCTGATCCACCACTAGAGCGAGCACAAGGCCACACAAAGCAAAGCCACCCCCGTCCCACTTAGTCACTGGTGTTTGCTGCAGAGAGCTTCCATGAGGTTCATATGACAGAGGATTGAGATGTGGCAACTGGTGTTAAAATCACACTCTGCTTGGTATTCACAACAGCGTTCATACAGCGCAGGACCCCGACACGCTCACAACCAGAACTGTTGATGTTTAAATAAATAATCACATGTCATTTATTCAAACCACTTTTGCCTTCTTTGGTAGTCATGACTCTCCATTTTGAATGTATTCACACACGCAGGGGCGCTTCATCCGTCCTTTGTATATGTAGACTGGCAACAGCTCTGGAGTGTGGACAACCGCCTCACAGAGACAGTGAGCAGGTTGGCAGAAGGCCCATCCACTCACTACCATGCCAGCTGTGGCTTGGACTGAGTTACATCCAGGATGCCTTTCTCCTTCAGCTTCACTCAACAGATCACTCGCAGTTACTCTCTCCTCGTAGGTCATCTGCATTTTCAATTGTAAAGTGGATCTTAAAGTGTCTGACATTGAAAAATCAATAAAAGATTCATTTATTTGAGTGCCTTTTTCTGTCTTGTCTGAGTGTTGCAGCAATCTTATTTATTGACAACTACGGCATGTTTCAGAGGACTAATGGGAGGGTGGAGTTCCACATATTAAATCTCTGATTCAGTCATTTTTGCAGCACAGCAACATTACAGATTAAGAACATTATAGAAACAACATAGCTTGACTTATGTTTTTTTTTAAAGTTATGTTTTGGCATTTTCAGCCTTTGTTTTTGACAGGGCCAGCTGAAGACACAACGGGAAGAGAGAGGGGGGGGGGAAACGACATGCAGCAAAGGGCCACAGGTCGGAGTCAAACCAGGACCTCGCTGCGTCAAGGACTAAACCTCTATTACATTAATATATACACATAAGTAAAATCTATGGATAGCCTTAAAAGAGCAGTGCTTGACAGACACCCCAGAAATCTCAAGAAGTGGAAGACTTTTGGAAGAAGAATGGCAAGATACCTCAAACAGGGTTAAAGACTCTTGTGCTGGCTACAGGAAGCGTTTCCAAGCTGGGGGGGTTCAAGGTATTACACTCTGCAGGGGGCCCGAACTTTTGAGATGGCATTTTTTTGTTTTCTGCTATTTTGAAAGTGAAATGATGGAAATAAAATCTACTTTTTCTGACATATCATACAAATGTCTAATCTGTCATTTGATGCCTTTTGGTGATTTTTCCATCTTTTCTTGGCTTCTTTATGCACATTAATACACATTTGTCCCTGGGGTGCCCAAACGTTTGAGCCCACCTGTAGTTTGGTAAGTTAAATTATTCCAACTGTAAGATATCATTACACCAACCTAGCGCTGCATTAAAGCCAGCAGGGTTATGGTTGCAAAGACATCCTAATACAATCAAGTAACAGTAGATGCTCCTATTCACATTTTAGGTTATGAATAAATGATGAATAGTGAATATTTTCTGTGCTGACTTTAGCAAGGAAAATAATTTCTTTTCCACTTCTTTTACTTGAGTGAACTTCATGTCAGTCTGTGGCAAGGCACGCCATGCACGAGAATACTCCTGCACGTGCATCCCAGCTCGCTCCTGTAGAGAAGTGGAACGCGTCTCCTGTTGTCAGATTTATGGGAGGAGGGGTGCGGCCAGAGGCACGTTTCACTGACGGAGATGGGTGCCAGCTTGGCATACCGGGCGTCATAACAGAAGGTTTACGGATGGATTGGTACCTACTGAGACCCCAACACGTCTTATCTTTTGCCTCAGTAAGGGAAAGGATTGCCACATGGAGAACTTCACACGCAGATACTGATTGACTTTCTTACAAACAGGGAGTGGCGGTCAATAGCAGAGGTGCTACACACTATTACTTCGCGCTGCTTCTTTT
>NW_022605599.1:370531-372556 GCF_008692095.1 Etheostoma spectabile | reverse complement strand
CTTGTCTGGAATGATTTACAGGACTCCAAAATACTGGAGACTTGACTTGGACTTGTCTCTGTGACTTGTAGGACTTCCATACTACTGAGATTTCACTATCAAATTGAATGAAGGACTTGAGACCTAACTTGTGACTTGCTCTGAAATACTTGATGATCCGCTCATAATTTACAGAGAGGGGTCTAGACCGCTCTATAATTTACAGATAGAGCAGTCCAGACCGCTCTATAATTTACAGATAGAATAAGAACAGGTCTAGACCGCTCTATAATTTACAGATAGAGCAGGTCTAGCCGCTCTAAATTTACAGATAGGCAGGTCTAGACCGCTCTATAATTTACAGAAAGAGCAGGTCTAGACCGCTCTATAATTACAGATAGAGCAGGTCTAGACGCTCTATAATTTACAGGTAGAGAGGTCTAGACACACTCTATAATTTACAGATAGAGCAGGTCTAGACCACTCTATAATTACAGATAGAGCAGGTCTAGACCGCCTCTATAATTACAGATAGAGCGAGTCTAGACCGCTCTATAATTTACAGATAGAGCAGGTCTAGACCGCTCTATATTTACAGATAGAGCAGGTCTAGACCACTCTATAATTTACAGATAAGAGCAGGTCTAGACCACACTCTATAATTTACAGATAGAGCAGTGTCTAGATCGCTCTAAATTTATACAGATAGAGCAGGTCTAGACCACACTCTATTGTAAATTATAGAGCGGTCTAGACCTGCTCTATCTGTAAATTATAGAGCGGTCTAGTCAAGTATTTCAGAGCAAGTCACAAGTTAGGTCTCAAGTCCTTCATTCAATTTGATAGTGAAATCTCAGTAGTAGTGAAGTCCTACAAGTCACAGAGACAAGTCCAAGTCAAGTCTCCAGTATTTTGGAGTCCTGTAAATCATTCCAGACAAGTCTTCAAGCCATGCCTTAATTATTTTTGGAGCAAGTCACAAGTCACGTCTCAAGGCCTTGGAGTAATTTGACCGTGAAGTCTTGAACCCAATCCCTGCAGTATACATGATAGAGACAAGTCATGTCTGCAGTCCACTGGGTCTAGTCCAAGTCAAGTTGCATGTTTCTTTTCAAAAGTGTCAGGAAATGGCGCCATCTTGGGAAAGCAGTCAGGACCAATCGAGCGCCAAACGCCCTGCTTGATGTTACTGGTTACACGGCATTCGTGGTTTGACCGGTCATGACTGTTTTTCCCAAGATGGCGCCTGGCTGTATACCGAACGGCACAAAAACTCAAAAACAAAGTTCTCAAAGCCTGGGATTACATGTAGGGACCTTCGTTATGCTACCGTGGAAGTGTGGTGCTATTTTGAGCCTAGTTAGAGGTGCCCCGGCGACTAGCATTATGAGCTAATTAGCGGTTTGCGCTAAAAGGGGTCGCATTCGATTAGCATGAAACACATCCCAGAAAACGGTGGACTAACGGTGTTATCAACCCCTTGGGACTGTCCTTAAGAGAAATCTTCATTCATTTTCTTGTCATTGCTTTGCTTTTTGTGCTGAGGAAAAAAAGAGCTCATTAGAAAAAGTGCCTATGCCGGGTGAGGAGTTGCCAGGGCGAGGGTGTTTCCTCCAGATGTTTACTGTGAAACGCTGGAAGTCCATTTGTGGCCAGCGGGGACGTGTCAGTCTCAGGACAATGATTTGTTGTCTCTGTGAGACGGAGGGCAGCTTGGTTCCCACTGGCTATCTGCTGCTGGATCGCCTATCTGCCCGCAGCACAGCTGATAAACGGAAAACCAACATATCAAAAGACAGCCTTTTTTTCCCGCCCTTCCCTTCAACAACGAGACACTCCTAAGTCAAACTTTGACACTTCTCATTCCTGAGGTTATGATTTGTGATTGCTATCTTATGCTCATAGAACATATTCTACCTTCACTTTGACTAAATATGGCAAAATATGAAGTACTTTTTTCTTACTTGTTAGTACAAAGGACAACTACAGGCACGCACACGCACGCACACACACACACACACACACACACACACACACACACACACA
>NW_022605599.1:366803-370517 GCF_008692095.1 Etheostoma spectabile | reverse complement strand
ACACACACACACACACACACACACACACACACACACACACACACACACAGCTTATCTCAGACTGAATTAACGGAAATACGCTCTTGAAGTGGAGGATGTCTCCAAGGTCCCCTTCAAAATGTCTTTAGAACTACACTGGGATCTTTATCTTTGCAAATACCAAAACAAAACAGAATATTTCCTGAGAATAAAAACATAAACAAAACTTATACCATCATCAATCAGAACAAATACTCAAGGAAATGCTTTCATTTGCTCAGTGTGATAGGAAACCTTTTGATATTCCATAAAAAGTGTTTTCACACATGAGTATGGAAGGCTACTTTATCAACATGAGTGTGCGTGTTCAGGATTAGAGTACGCCGTCCTTTCCTGTGGGACGTTAGTCCTCCTGCAGACGTCTTCTCAGTGGTCACTAACGGGGATATCAAAAGCCTCTTCACGCTGCTGTTCTTCAACATGATGAATGAAATTTAAGCTCAAAGTTGCACTTCCTAACAATTCAGAGCTGCTAGTTGAAGTAAAAGACCTCGGAGCTTTGACTCTCTCCACCACGTACGGTTTCTTAAGATCAAAAACAAACCCCCATGGGCATCACTGATGTTAAAGTCTGCAGATCCACAAAGAAAAGGCAGGAAATGGTTAAAAGTAGATTTAGATCCCGTCTGTTTTTTTAGAATATCAAGGGTCTTTAGCACTGATTGGGTTCAGTCTAACGGCGTGTCTCCCAGTCTAATGCAGCCCCAACAGTCCCCCTACCTGGTGTGAAGACATGGACAGATGCCAGCAGGAGGAGGACAACAACCCTGATGGTCTTCATGGTGATTCTTCTTCAGTGGTAAACCTCCCGACTTTGTCCCCGGACTCCGACTAAGTGGCCAGTGGAAAAGGTGCTGGGGCGCTCGGCTGCTGGTGCTTATTTTGGCGCTTCCTTTAGATAAAGAAGGGGAGGAAATCCACCGGCTTCCCTTGCTGACGTAAAAGTGGGAGGCTGTGGAGACCAGCAGAGTAGGTGCAAGACCTATGGAAACCTTTTAACCCTTGTGTTGTCTTCACGTCCAAATTGCAAATCAACACTTTTTGTTGACGCTTTTAATTGACGTATTTAACTTTTTCTTACGTTTTTGTCCCTTTTTTAACACATTTTTTCAATGTTTGCCACTTTTTTGAATTTATGGTCAATAAACCTCAATTTTAGGTAATTACACCTAATGTTTGAGTTAGAAAAGCAGAAATTAGGAATTATTGAGACTAAAATTAAAGGAATGGATGTTGATGATAATCACAGACTGGAATATGTCAACTTTTACTCAACACTATTTCAAAACCACTTCAATTTGTTTTCAAATGCTATTAAATTGAAGAAGACGCCCCAAAATTAATGAAAGTAGAGATTTGTACTTGGCAAAGAGCGTTGGGTGGAATCAGTCATGTTATTTTGGGGAATTAAAAAGAATATTGATATAGGACAACGGGTCAATTTGACCCGAGGACAACACGAGGGTTAACAGGAATCTCAGTCCTGAGTAATGGCCATCTCTCGTTTTATTTCCAGCTCTGACGCCACCTGTCCAGTCGGGAGGAGACTGGGACTCGCTGGTGCAAAAACAACTTCATTTGTGAGGATGTCAACCAAGCTTTAAATCAACAAAGTGGCATCCAGGAACTGTGTGTAGGTACTTATATAATAAGCAAGAAGTAAAGTACTTTGGAATAAGGGATTCAGAAGAAGAAACCACTTGGATCACATGCACACACACTGACCGCCACACGTTCCAGATTCCCCCCGTCCCAATGCATTCATCAACACAACAACGTAAAAAAAAATGTTTTTGTTTAGTTGATGAAGATTGGAGCCCAGCCAGGAAATTTCACTATTCTCCATTGTTAATGTGAGCGAGCCTCCAGAGAGCCTAGAGATGACGACCTCAGAGGGGTCTCCATGCAGACTCTTTCTGTTTATGAGTTAGAGAATGGGACTCGGATTATGTCTTGGAGACAAAAAAACCCCCATCTTCTCATGTCATGGTTGCCGTGGCTTTTGGATTCAGTTCTAGACGCCGTGGACACGACACCAACAACGGGTCCACCGCCACCAAGCACTAGCTTATGTTAATTTCCCTTCGACGGTCTTCAGATTATCCCTCTGAGGATTCAAAATCTAGCTCCTGTTTTTTTAGGCCGTCCCGAAAAAAACACAGGATGCCGGGGTTTACTTCCCTTCATTTGAGCATTGTTTGATTTCAGCTGGAGAGAAACACTTCAGAAGCAAGGACAACACAACATATGCTGCGTAGCTCATGTGTAGAGGTACGTTTATGATGAGTACTGGATGTATTTGGCCAACTATGAGAGCCTGGTTGAGCTTTACTCATGTGCTTGAAGATTGGATGTCCATTTCTAAGAGGCAGATTTGCCCTTGAATAAATAAATAAAACACATTTAGACCAATAAAAATATGATCTAAAACATCTAAGCCATATATGAAAAAGAGGAAACACCTTAGCTGCCGAGCTGCCAAGGAATATTTTCCCAGCTACATGTTTTGGTCAATCAATGTCAAATTATTAAGAGGAGCTGCAACAGCAGAGCAAAAACACCAGGACTCGTGTCCAGAGACCGAGCCCCTCGCAGTGGAAGGATGAGAGCTTTATGTGATTAGGGTATTAGGGATTCTTACAGCTCTCATTAGGCTTCTTCCCCCCTCTTAACCCCCGAGGCGTGTCAGGAACTGGCTCACGGTTGTTGTCACAGGTGGGAATGAAATATGGTGACTCTATTGTGTCTGAGGTTTCCTTGCACGTTAGAGTTATGGGCGTTTCCTGTGAAAAAAATGTTGGAAAACACTAATAATCACGTAGCTCGGGTAGCTTGGGATGCAGAGAAATGCCCGAAGGACAACGTGTGGATCACGGACGGAGGGACGCACGAAGCAGACTCGTTTCAAGTTGAAATTCATGCACAATTTTATTGAACAGTTATATAAAACACTTTTCATAGTTGCAAGTGCATGCCTCATCTGCCAACAGTTTTGAAGTTAAATTACAAAAGCAAGGCTTCATGTCGTGTAGTGAATTACTCGGGCACTTAAGCAGTTCTTAAAAAAGGTTGACGTTATTTTTTGTTTCATCTTAAAGTATTGAGCAGTATCAAACCTGTAACTGATATACAAAGCAGATTTCCAAATAATAATAATAATAATAATAATAATAATAATAATAATGTTGATAATAATCAAATTACACTTCTGTGGCACATTTACAAAACAGAACTAAACCGATTTACCTGTTATATGACACAAACAGCTAATCATGCATTTTTGAGGTACACATGTAACCATACACCTCACAAGAATTGTCAAACATGCTTAATTGGACTGTGTGCACTTACAAGCGCAGGTTAAAAATATGATTCCTCATCCATCTTAGATTATTAAATGCTTCAATTACAAAAGAAGTTGTAGGCATAGAGCATCATGGTGTTAATTGAAAGTATGCAGGTATACGTTTCCAGTATATGTTCACTAAAGCGCAATACGTTTCAAAACAGGCCTCCACAGCCAAGGTATTCAGATTTTCTATTTCCTTTGTTTGATTTTTATAAAACATGCATAGGCAGAAACTTTTATTTGTACTCTTTTTTTACACAATATAGGCTCTCTACTTTTACTTTGTTCGCAATACTTAAAAAGAGAAAAATTAACACTCAATTCCA
>NW_022605599.1:348923-366793 GCF_008692095.1 Etheostoma spectabile | reverse complement strand
ATAAATCTAGCCCCGCCCCCCCCCGACCCCCTTCCAAAAGAGACAAAAAAATAAACATCATTTGCAAATGATAGATAGGTAAATGTAAATTCCAGTTATGAAACTCAAGAAAATAGGTATTCATTACCGAGTTATTTAGCCATTATACAGAAAAATCAGGTCAAAGCACACACCAAAAGAACCTGAGGTAAGCATAATATGTACAAAACCATAAAACGTTCCATTATTTGGCATTTCAACAACATTGCAACATTCTTTTTAAGACTGCCTAATTCATTTCAGAGCGATTTTTATAAGAGTAGCAAAAAAGAAAAAAAAGAAAAAAATAGTTATCAATAAATAGTCCTTATTTACTTTGTACACCCTTATATGTTAAAAACAATATCTCATGTCCTGTCCTTTTTAGTGCTGTATTTTTGTAAACGTACAATAGTAAGTAAGAAGTTACACGACTTTCCGTTTCGGTGTAAATGAGCAAGGGTCGTTCAAGAAATAAAATAATTCAGCTTTAAGATCTCTCCACTCCCCCCCCCCCGCCCCCCGCCCCCCTGGCCGTCCACCACGGGACCGGCAGCAACGTAGCAGATCTGACTATGAACTAATATTTTGAGGCATATCCAAGACTAGAAAGTGAGATGTCTCCCCGTGTGAGCCGTAGATGCCCCCCCCCCCCCCCCTCCCCACCCCCCAATACACACTTCAGCACTTCCCTTTCATTTCCTTCACCCTTTGACCCTCCTCTGCGTTGGCGGGTCGCGGCGTAGCCCCGCTGGCCGAGGTGGCCCTCACTGGATGCTGCTGCCCCCGCTGGTGCCCCCCTTGGCGTCGGTGCCGTTGGACTCCGAGGACAGCGCCTTGTTGAGCGAGTTGAGGCTGGCGTCGGAGGGCAGGGCGTCTCGCCGCGGCGGCATCCTCTCGTTGATGCGGTCCAGACCCTTGGCCTCGGCGAAGCTGGTGATCTTGTGCTGGGGCGAGAAGCCTTTGATGGCTGTCGGGACGCAAGAAAAAGGGAAGGAGAGAGAAACAAAGCGGGGGACTAATCAGGAGCGATTTTAGATGGGTGACATGAAATGATTTACAAACTATATAAAAATGAATGGGGTCACTCACACACACATTCACGCACACACCACTGGGCTTGTCCTTGGTTAGGACTAGGAAAACGCATCTGAGGCTAATTCAACTGCAAGTCATCCATGAAAAATGAGTAACTCATGGGCGTGTCCACACTAACCATAACTGCATCATGTTGATCATTAAATACTTAAAGGAATAGTTTGGGCATTTTGGTGAATACACTTATTCGCTTGCTTAGGTCGAGTTGGATGAGAAGAATTCACCATCATTTGTGCATGTAAACCGTAAACATGGAAGCAGCTAGCCCGGCTCTGGGTCTGGGTCTGGCTCTGGGGTTGGGTCTGGCTCTGAACGTACCTAACAGCCAATCAGCATCTCGAAAGCTCACTATTGAACACGGTCAGTGGGGTTACTTCAATCCATAAAACAAACTCTCAGTGACATTATAAGGAATTAAACACTTCAGTAGACGCTAAGCTAAGCTAAGCTAAGCTAAGCTAAGCTAAGCTAAGCAGCTGTATGGACAGATATGAGAGAGGTATTGATCTTCTCATCCAACTCTATGCAAGGAAAGGAAAAAAGCCCATTCTCCTAAATGTCCACCTATTCCTTCAACTGGACACGTGTATGACGCACACATCCTCCTACTGGATTCATGAGGCGTTTTTACATATTCATCATTGGGAATGTTAAGTAGTTTTAAAACTCATTTTTATGAAATGACAACCCATTAACACCATTTATCAGAGTTTCAAAATGATATAAGTGCACAGACTAAAAGGATGAAATAATAATCCTTCTAGATCTAGAGAGGGAGAGTCTGGAATCAGGGTCAACGGGTTTTCACTGTGCCAACGATCCATGATTTGACTTGGACAATCTTGGACCGTCTAACGGCCATCTTATTTCTGCCATTTGGAAAATCTTAAAACATTGTCATGCTCATTAACGTATGGCTCTTATTAGAGCATATCTCGACTCAGGCACATTCCAGAACACCTGAGGACCCCAAACATCCAGATGGCCCCGTCTCGTCACAGATAAAAAATTAAATAATAACAAAATAAAAAATGGGGAAGAAGGGGAATGATCAACGATAGAAACAAATAACGAGGGGAGGAAAAACCAACAACAACAAAAAACGTGTGTGTGGAGCCCGCTGAGACATTCACTTCCACAAACCAGAACCACGTTGAGACAGAGCTCACGTACAGAGACACTACAGGGGGACTCGGGGGGGTGCTAACCACGTGTGGAGTCTGCTTGGAGCATGCAGCAATTAACTGGAGGTTATGGGGGGGGGGAGGTCACTATGGCAACCACATTCAGTTGAGCTGAATAATGGACTTAGAGGAAATAGGAAGAAATGAGGTTTATGGAAATATCACTGAAGGAATAAAACCAGGCTGATACAGGTCCAATGGCATCACGGTTATCAAGTTTTATTGAAATTAAATGAGTTTTTAGTTTGGACTTTTTACTAAATATTCCCCTTGGTGGTGTTTTCATTCATAATGGGGTTACTTCCACCGTTCATAAAGGGACGGGGCATTAAGGGCAACACCTGGGGTTGCTAAGAAGATGACCCTTTACTAGAATGAAGGGGGGCAAATTGGGGAGCGTGGAGGGGGGCATGATGGGTAGCGTAGTTGTGTTGCTGCATAGCACAGGTCAGACACAGGTTATTAGCAGCTCACAGGTAAGAAGACAACACAACAGGGCCACAGAGGATCCACATGGACAGAAAAGGGGGGACATGTCCCCACTAGGACGGACAGCCGGCCCTCTACAGGGCCACAGAGGAACTACGGGACAAGTCCAACGTAAATAGCAGCTGCCACTACTATTTCGCCCGCAGTTGAGGTTGTTCTCGCGCCAAAGGCGATGTCAATAAGAAAAGTTTTTTTGTTTTTGTTTTAGGGAGAATCCAATTTGGATTCCTCTAAGCTCCCTGTGGAGCGTTTGTCTCTATCAATTCAGATTCAACTCGTGAGATAACTGTAGTATTGTTTTATTACAATACAACAGCAACAACCATGCACAACTGCTTCAGCGGTTTCAAAGGGGAAGAGCCATCAGAAGCTTTCATAGCAAGATCAGACTGCGCTGTGTGAGGGCAGAGCAGGGAGTACACCATCAATACTCGTTTGTTTAAGGGACTCCCTCTCTCTGGCAGACCTGATTCAGCTTTAGATGAGAGAACAAGGGGAACCTTTCACATATTAACAGTTTACACAACTCTGCAGATTCCCTGTGTCCGTATCCTACAGGACATCAGGGTTGTGTACTCCTAGACACAACGTCACAAATGCTGCACCTAGACAAGATGTACCAAGCATGGCAGGAGTTCTACATACTGTCGGGGTCTAGTATCTGGTAAAAAACTCATGACAGCTGCCAGATGACCTGACGATGCCCCTTTATTTACACCTCCCACGTTATGTGAGTGTGAATGTGCACTTCCTCAAGTGCAACCTCTCTCCTGAACCTGGATTGTCTGATAATCTTCCACGAAAGATGCATTAACAGTGATGATTAAACTTCTGAAATGGAAAGCATTAAGTATCGCTATTATTACAATGGTGACTAGGAAAAGCTAACACTGTTTTTTTTGGAAGAATAACCTGCAGCTTGGTCCTGAGGAAAAAGACATGTAGAATTTGCTTTGCACTCACTCAAACCCACAGCGTGATTTGGAAAATCTGTGCTATGAAATCCATTCCCCTTTAAAACATTGTGTGACCACAGGACTTCCTAATTACTTACTTTGTTTTCTGCGGTAATACTAGGACACATGTTGTTAGCCCAAACACCCAACACACTCTACTCAAGCACCAGCGAGATGAATGAAAACCCAGCGGAGCCCCCTGTCTATTGCCATGAAAAAGCAACAGGAGAGGGCAGCCAGACCCATTTACCTTCGTCAGCCTCAATAGCTTCAATAGTAGCTGAAGAGAAGAGGGGGGGTTGCAAAACGAATGAGAGAAGTGAGCAGAGGAGTTCAGTTTGTCCTAGGAACAACTCAATAAGCAGCAGAGACAGCCAATGCCGACAACAAAAGGTTAACGTCATCTCCACATGTTATGACAGAGGACACACGGATGTTAGCGAAGAGAGGAAAGGGAGGAGGGAGAGGAGAGGACAGGAGAGGAGTGAGCCTTATGTTTGGGATGAGTTCCAGATCTGTAAAGGGAAGGTGACACATGTCTGTGGAGAGGATCGATCCGCGAGGTGCTTTGAGAACGTCAAAGGAATCAATGTGGTGAGAGTAAGAAAATGAAGACTGCGGGGACGGACACTGGTGGCAAAGAACAGCACGTTAAAGCCGGGAGGATATTAGTTCTTTACCATTATGCAAATAAGAGCATACATACAGAAGGGAGAGCTGAAAGGACGAATGGAAAACGGGAATAGGGTTTAAGTGGATGTGTGATTGCGGGGGTTCATGGCTGTGGCTTGAACTGGTAATGTAGAACCCAAGCGCTGCAGACACATGGAGCAGCAGTGTTACTGGTGTGTGGTGTGCAACATTAAGCAGCATCTGGAACTGCGGGATATCGCATCTTTTGATATGAAATATCAAAAATGCTGGCTTACTTTTTGTGAAGTGCCAGGGAGGAGAGAAATAAATAAGGAAAACCTTTTGGCGTTTTAACCACTTACCAACTTCTCACAGTCGTCGTAGAGCTTACACATCCACATACAGTACAAGTGTAAAATCAGCTTTACACAGGCGACAGGGATGAGGCAGGAGGTGACAGCAACGTAACGGCTGCACAGTACAGTACTGACCACTACAGGACATACAGTACTACCATGGGGATGAGGACAAATTACGAAAAAGGGCACGAGAGCAACAAACTGTAAACGGGATGGTGGATGGAGTCAACATTACAGTAGAAGCACACTGGCGTCTGGTTAAAAGGAGGGGAGCAATGTGATTCTACCAATGTTGCAACAGGAATCTCTGAACATCACTCTACCTTCACGGGGGTTCTCGTAAGGGTCAGCTGCTTCCAAATTAGCATCAAAACAAATAGTCTGACTTCTAACTTCCACATTCACACTCCTGGGACCACCATTATTAAGCAGGTCCCCTCCTAGAGGTCCAGAAATACAGCAAATGTT
Organism: Etheostoma spectabile; assembly: GCF_008692095.1. NCBI lineage: Eukaryota > Metazoa > Chordata > Actinopteri > Perciformes > Percidae > Etheostoma > Etheostoma spectabile. Next base: position 361,588 of record NW_022605599.1, on the reverse strand, counting down.
GAGCTAAAAGCCATTTAATAAGGATGCTATTTATTTTTCTGTGTCTACTACACATTTTTATTGGAGATGCTCTACCTATGAATTTAGAGTTAGAGCTGTAGCTTTCTGCACATGAAAAAATAATGCTAAAGTAGTCTTTTGAGCCTAAATCAGTGGGGCCGATATAGAGGAGAGCATCCTTGTCCAGATGCTATTTCGTTCCAATTTGGCCACTCCTGTGGGAGGTCAGACTGCAGTTTCAAACAGGCCCTAGTTTAGTTCGGGTTACGTGATCCTTCTGCTGCCTGCAGCTTAGAATTCCCCGTCATTCTATTGGCTAACTGCATCTAACAAACTCATGTGAACGTCATACGCTAAAGCTTAACCAAGTGGCCTTTAAAGTGACACTTCAGTGATAAAAGTCCCTCAGAGTTCGGGGTTTTGCTGCTACTAGAGACGCTCCCAGTGGCTTGAGTTGGTGGTTCTAGTGTACGCTAGAGTACAACATACTGCAAAACAGTCTTATTTTAGCTTTTACCATTTTCCTATGGTTCCTATGGTTTGTAGCAACTGTTAGACATGCTGGCTTTGAAGTAAAGACGTCCCTGTTCCTATAAAGTGATAAAAGCGTATTTAGGAAAGAGAACCTGTGAGAGGAGAGCGTTGTTGGGATTGCTGCTTTGTTTTGTAAAGGAAAGGCAGACAGCTGCTATCCCCCTTTCATTCACAGTTGCTTGTGTCAATTCCAATTCATCCTTTGAGTCGCAGAGTCCCGCGTCTCTCCCGACGGAGCGCTGCTCAGATCCACAACACTAACACCCAAATTTGGACAATAAAAAAATGACCATTACGGTCGAGAGTTCCAAGTAAATTTGAAATATGTTTGTTTGTTTTTTGTCCAGAAAGCCTTTACTTATTTAGGGAGTGTTTGGAATTCAACATAAGAGCGTGGACTGAACTCTAAACTTGTCTCACAAAAAAGGAAGGGGGAAAAAAGAACACAACAGAATACTTGCACAACCGAATATACCTGCAGTTTCTAGAAAGAAAGGAGAAAGAAAAAGATACAGGTAATATTTGAGATAAAACCAGTGGAATACAGAAAGAGACGGGGAGACAGGGTATTAATGCGAGACATCAGGAGGGAGACACATCAGAGAAGACATGGGACAAAGGAAATCTACTGAATGTATCTGGTCCTGTTTGGGAGGACGAGGCTATCTATGGGAAATATCATTCTATTGTCATTTCTCCCGCTCCATATGCAGCTGTTACTGCTGAGAAGTATTTATCTGAAGCATGCATGTACAGGAAGGATACTGCGTGGAGCTACACTTCACATTATTAATCTGATGGCGTTTTCTATTACATGGTACCTACTCCACTCATCTCGACTCTACTCGCCTTTTCCATTATGAAACACTAAAATCTAACAGGTACTTTTTGCAGTATCACCTCCGTTGAGGTTCCAAGTGAGCTGAGGTGACGTGCAAACCTCAAGCTCACTGATTGGTCGGAGAGAATCGCCACTATTCACTGCGTCATCGTTGCTAGTGACAGACGGGGGGGGGTGTTCTGAACAAACCCGCCATTTTTAATTAGTTTAACCAGCTGTGGGGTTTTTTTCTGCCTCCAGCTTCTTTTGAAAGTAAATCTGTCTTCTGGCGGTGGCAACGTGTGTGTGTCGTGTCAGGGAACGCTATGGCAACCAGCCACGCTCCCCTCGCGCATGAGGTGGCACTAAACCTGAGCTGGAGGCCGGGTGGAGTGGAGCCGAGCGGAGCTGGTACTAGCGGTGGGTGAGCGCCATAAAGCAGCATCAAAGAGGAAAAGCCTGTAAAGACATGTCCCCCTAAACACTGAGCTAGCACTTTATTCAGGGGACTGCAGCGTGAGGGGAACTTGTGTGTGTGTGAGAATCCGTTCTGGGGGCCAAAGCTGGGGGTCTCGGGTACTTAGTGACAGTCTTACCATTCTGCAGCTTTTCTTTGCCACCGGACAACACTCCGCTTGGTAGCATGCCTGTTGGGGTCAGACCCTTCAGCGTCAGCACGCTCTCACTCTCCTCTCTGAAATGTGAACACACAAATACACACATCATTTACTAGGTATTACTTCCTTGATACTAGGTATTACTTCCTTGATGCTCATTTTATCAGAAATATATCTTTTGGACATTCTAATCCAGACTTATTGGCTTATTTACACATCCAGCAGACATGTAGCAACATTAGCATTTATTTAATGTGGTGGTCTAAGAACGTAAGTCTGAAATTCACTCTTCTTTTAACTCTCTTTTGGTCTCCACCAACACCTGAGGGGATTATGTGGCTCTGTAGTGGCTAAGCGTTCCACTATGTCCACAAGTTAGCTGCTGATGTTGTCTGTCACTTGGTGCAGGTTGTGCAGAGTGAGTTCATGATGAGAGCGGTAAGACTGACCTGAAAACAAATCAAATGATCTGTAGAGCTCAGGGGAACTGGAGAGTTGGGTGATAAGTCTCTGTGGGTTCGCCAGCTTTAAATATTTAATTCAATCTCTTGTAATGGCATAGCTTTGATGCTAAAGGGACAACGGTAGAACATACAGGACATCTTTGCATACCTGAGCACAGAAAATACCCTGGCCATCTTGCCGATGGCGCGGATCTTGTTCCGGATGACCTCCTTACGGGCAGAAGCTGTGGCACCTGGAGGGGTCAGAGGTCAGACAAACTGTGACTGCTGCATACTAAACCCTGTCCTGTGGACGTGCAGACGGCATTACCTGTGTGTACCGTGACATTTAGTAAATGGCTAAGACGGAGCGAGTCTTTTGGACTATTAGTTGTATCCAGAAGTGCATCAGGCGAACACATTGCAAACACAGTGTGATTATTGAAGCCCGGGGTTCAGCTCATAAGAAATAGTTTGAATCCATCCACACATCACAACAACGGAGGACCTGTCAGCATCCGGTGCACTCATGCTGCCTGTCTGTATTGTTCCGCTAGTCGTGTTCAATTAAAGTCTCTTTAACTCCTACGTACTATTCTCCCCAGGCAGGCCTTGTACTACTAAAACTTGTTACATCATCTGCAAGTGGCCCTCGTCTTTTCAGCACGTAGGACGAGCACACTCTATCTGAATCTTCCTGCGCTGTGTTATGGTTGCCGAGACTCAAACAGGAATTTTCCTGGACTGGAAAACAAAACTTTGTTTAAAGAATAACAGGGAGCCAGCTTGTAAAACGCGTGATGTATGAAGGATGGAAATGAAGCTGATGGGTGGTGAAAGGTTGGGTAAAGAAATGAGCTGACAGTCTGACGTCTTCCTCTCATCCTCTGTTGAATCCGATATAAAGTGGAATCTATAGTATATGTAATATATACACTATAAAATAGGTTTCTCCACTGGATTAATCCCCAGTAGGAGCATTGCTTATTTGAATGTGTACAGTAAATACCTTCCTTTACTAATGAGAGTAACCTTCGTGTAACTGTAACACTACGGACGCGTCTTTGTGAGTAATAAAAAGAGATTAGTAGTAGTGTTAGAAGGCGCTTTGACAGTGCTGTTAGTTGACAGACTTCTGAAACGCAGAAAGCAAGCACCGGACAAAGTCTATCTACCTCTGTACACACCATTACGGCTAATGTCTGTACCTTTTTTGGGGGGATATATTAGCTGTCCTTCTCATGAAACACCCCCAGAAGAGAAGACAAGAGAAAGGACAGAGAGATCAGTGGATGGCTGTAGAATGAAAGAGGAGGTGGCAGAGAGGGGGCAGACGGCCAAATAAGAGGCAAGAAAAGCACAACAAGTGTAAAGAAAAGCGATGCCTTGAACACAAAACTCTGGAACACATAGAAAAGAGAAATTAGATGTAGGTAAACCAAGGTAATGACAACATCACCGCATGAGAACGAGAGAGAGAGAGAGAAAGCAAAAGAAATAGGTGAAAAAGACATTATGGCAATTGGAAACCATGGAAACAACAGCAGATAAAGAGCAGGGCACCAAAATAATTAGAAAGTCACAGAGAACAAGCTCATGAGTGAGAAAGAGAAAGGAAAGAACATCTGTATGTGGATGTTAACGTGGTGAAAACAGGCTTAATACATGAGAGTTGGAATGGCCGCAAACCTGGAAAAGAAAGGAGCGTAAGAGGAAAGAGAAAAATCAAAGTAGATCAACTAAAAGCACCGAGTGAATAAATGGGGGGAAATCATGAGATGTTAAAGGACTATTTATTATTTATTGGAGGGACTGTGTAGTGTGTGAGAGTTGGGCCTCAGTCCAAATCCAAACATTAGATTTGAGTTTTAATAAAATTTGAGTTTAATCTGCAATCGAGTCCTCAAGATGTGTCTACAATGATAAAAGGGTTAGGACTAGTACAAGTACAACTTCTTACAACATAAGACCTGAAAACCTGAAACCCAAATAAACAAACAAAAAAACAGACAGTATGGATAACATAACCGATTATTATTCAAATTCAGAAGACATTTTAATGTTGCTACTGGTAAAACTCTTAGAATGTACTTTTCTCTTGTCCCTTTTTCTAAACTGCCTATTTATATTCCATAATTATTCATTAGCCGAGTATCTAAGCTTCATTTGCAATTTAATGAAAGGAAATGTAGCAAAATATATGTTTTATGAAGTTTAAAATATGGTTGAAGCCTGGCGATATCCTGACACTCCACCCCTGGGTGCTGTTTACAGAGTCAAACTGTGTGCATTAGTAAACACACAGAGAGAGAGAGAGAGAGAGAGAGAGAGAGAGAGAGAGAGAGAGAGAGAGAGAGAGAGAGAGAGAGAGAGAGGGGGGGGGAGGACTGGTGAGCTAATTTCCTGTTTGGCAGTGAGAGGTGGGGCAGGCAGAGGGAAACTGGTCACCTCATTATAGATAAGCTGAGACCTGCGACAGACGGTTCACTTTAGTTTGCCACTATTACGATGATAAAAATCCTGAATACTGTATGACTAACTGTGCGGTTTCAGATTTTGTCAGGATTCACTGATACCCCGGGTACCTAAAGGAAGTACTTCTTTAATCTGATGGGGTTTTTTGTTTGGCTTTGCTGTTAAAAAATGGTTTAAAATGCATTATATATTTAAACTGAATGTTGTGAAAATAGGGCAGAGCAGCCATGGTATGCGCAAAACACTAGGAATGTGTGTGTGTGTGTGTGTGTGTGTGGTGTATGAGATGTAGTTATGGTGTGTCGGTATTCCTATTAGCAAATGGCTCCCTCTAGTGGAGTTGAAGCAAACTGTAGTGTTGTGGTGTGGTGTGTGTGTGTGTGTGTGTGGTGTGTGTGTGTGGTGTGGTGTGTGTGTGTGTGTGTGTGTGTGGTGTGTGTGTGTGTGTGTCTGCTGTTACCGTCCACTCCTCGTCAGTCGTCAGCTCCATTGGAGCAGATGCTCAATACGTTCACTAGATCTCAGTCACTGTAAAGAAATCAGAAACATAGATTATACAACTTATTTTTTGACATACCAACTGAGTTGTAAGTGCATGTATTCCCGCTGTTGATTGAGACTACCCCCCCCCCCCCCCCCCCCCCCCCCCCACCACACACCCACACAACACACACACACACACAACCCCACACACCACACACACACACACACACACACACACACACACACACACACACACACACCAGTGTCCATCAGTGACTTAGCAACAATGCTAGAAATGGCCCTGTGCGGAAGGGTCACACCCAAAATAGGCTTCCTGGAGTGAGTGCATCAGCGATGCTTATGTGTGATTCACTGACACATAACGACATTGGCCTAGAAAAGAAATGTCTGGAACAATCTTTACGGCAGCAAGAAGAGAGATGTTAAGTATTTATGCGCTGATACTGACTCGGGAAACTAAATGTTTGTTACAACTCAATGGTGAAAACATTTGGTAAATCTGCTTGTCCTCAATGTTCTCATTTGTCGTATATAAGTAACATCAAAAGTGTACTGAGAAATATGTGTGCATGTGTGTGTGTGTGTGTGCATGTGTGTGTGTGTGTGTGTGTGTGTGCATGTGTGTGTGTGTGCGCGCTCACCCTTCTCCCCAACGAAGGGCAGGGACCAGGTGAAAACGTCCATGAAGTTGGGCAGCCAGTATGGGTGAGGTGAGCAGTTGAACTGTCGGATGTTCATCACATTGTTCTCGTACTTCAGCACTGCCGCTGGGGGGGGGGGGGGGGGGGGGGGGGGGGGGGGGGGGACAGACGAGGAAAGGGGTTGTTAAAATATGTCCAAATGTGTAAGGTTAGATATAATGGCATTCTGCTTTCTGTCCGGTCCCTGGACATACAAGAGGAATAGTCACAAAAAGATATGATGTGTGTGTCAACATGGAAGTGACCCTGGCAAGAAACTACTACATGTTTGACTGTGTGTGTGTGCGTTTGTGTATAACAATACATAAACTCGTGACATTTCAATTTCCTTCTTCTATAGTAACAGACAGCACACATAACAGCAGTCTGAAATCAATACTCAAGTCTATATTCCAACAGGCTGAGAGAAGGCTTCAGATCTGAGTATTCAGATCTACCAGCCTCCTTCCAGGTCCAAACCACCACTTAGACCCACCGTGTGGTCTCAGCACCCTCACACACCAAGGTCTACATCCCTCTGGCGGTCCAGCGTGTTATTAGCCCGCAGAGTTACCCACAAAGCACTCAGCCTAAAGTACCACGAGACAGGGAGGGTTGTTGGAGAATACCACTATCGGAGGAGTCAACATTAAACGGAAACATCCAATATTGGGTAGATGCATTGTTTTGGAGATATAATTTGAAAAATAAGATCAAGATGTTCTCCACTTGTAAATGAACACACTTTTTTTGGAGGCTGGGGGTGTGGCCTTGACCAACTGCCACTTTGCTCATTTGAAAGCCATGATGTCTCTCTCTCATGGGGGGGGGGGAATTCTCTGGGTGGGCAAAGCAGAGAAAGGGGAGGTAACCTTATTGCCTTATGAGGTCATAAGGGGTAATATTCCAGATGAGCCCATCTGAGCTTTCATTTTCTCAAAGGCAGAGCAGGATACCCAGGGCTCGGTTTACATCTATCAGCATTTCTAGCCACTGGGGGGGCCATAGGCAGGCTGGGGGATCTTAGCACGGTGGCTAAGTGGTTAGCATTTCTGCCTCACAGCAAGAAGGTTCTTGGTTTGAATCCAGGTTGTTCCGGGCCTTTCTGTGTGGAGTTTGTATGTTCTCCCCGTGTTTGCGAGGGTTTCCTCTGGGTGCTCGGGTTTTCTCCCACCATAAAGACATGCATGCTGGGTAGGACAACAGTTGAAAAATAGCCAATTGGCTAACACTGGCGCATTTACAGAAATGTTGATTAGTGTGCATTAAAACCTCATAAAGTGACATTTTCATGCCATGGGACCTTTAATTATCAAATGGAACAATGCCACATTAATATACGCTTGGCTGTTTTTGTTGTTTTCCTTTCCTGGTTATTGATTCATTAGTTGCAGGCGCTGTGCAGACTGGTGACAAACCCAAATCCCCACCTGCTACAGAGCGCCATTCGGCTAAAAAACAATAAAGAAAAAGTGGATGTAACTGAGATGCTGCCAGACGACCTCTGGGTGATGACAGTGGATCCAAGGACCTGCTAGAAAACTACCTACATGAAGACCTTTTAAGGTGAGGTATTAACATTAGGGCTGGGCAATATGGAGAAAATCTAATATCACGATATTTTTGACCAAATACCTCGATATTGATACGGCAACGATATGGTAGTCTTGACTACCGTTGCTTTCACTGATATTTACACAATGAGACTTTTGATGAATATCATCAGTAATGTGGATTAATGACTAAGTGGGTAAAGGCAAATAGAACAGTTCCATAACAGTCTGGTAAGATCAGAAAATCACATCCCTTTATTGTAATGCAGCTTTTAAAATCAGGAACACACCACTTACGCCATATTAGGATATTACAATATCCAAAATCTAACACGATATCTAGTCTCATATCAATATAATATCGATGTATATTGCCCAGTTCTAATTAAAATTAGCATTTGTTAATCTCTCACTCTGACAGAAGGACTAATATGTATGCAGACTTGCAAACTAATTAGGTAAATTGAGCCTAAAACTGCACAAGCATCAAAATGAAAGTAACCAGGGTTTAGGCAAAAAAATAAAAAATAAAAAAAATCACTCAACCTTTTCCCCACTCTGGAACCTTTCCTCTGTGAACTGACCGCCCCTAGTAAACATGTCTGTCATTTACCCGACTGGATACATGAATAAGATCTCAGAAACACATGGCTCAGCATTTGGGCTCTGTAGGCGTAGCACTTTCATTGGTTAACAGAAAACCATCAATTTCTGGCGAGGCGGGAAGGAGAGAGGAGCCAGAGCCGGGGAGCCATGATCATAATAGACTGCTATTATGATCACATGGTCGTTTTCCAGCCAATGGGACCATGAGTAGCTACTGTCCTGCTTTTGCCATCATCAAAGCGTTAAAATAGCTCAAAATAGAAAGTGCTGCATCATTTAAAGCATGTATATGACTACCTTTAAATAGTTGGCTTTTCTTTTCTTTTTTGTAAACGTACACACATATACATAGATACGCAGAAACACACATGTACACAAATATACAAAATCTTTATATTTACATAAGCAAACAAATTTACCCAAATTCAAATTTAAGTTCTACATGGCAGGAAATAAAGTGCATACCAAAGAAGAGTCAGCTGAACTTACTTTGAAATTATTTTGAATTCTTCAAGCAGTTATATTAATTAACTGGCGCAATAACCATATCGGGAAAGGCTGCGACATATCTCCAAAGACGGAGATTTATCATTAGAAAACTGCACTTTGAAATGTTGGTCATTCTCTTTTTAGTGGTGCCTTTTATAATCGATTCAATGTTCAATTTGTTTAATAAAATTACGTTGGAAATTAGTTCTAAATTCAACAAGCAATTCATCATATTTTAGCAGAATACTGAAAGCAGCAGAAATGTAGAACTGAGCACACTAAATATCACTTAAAGTAATATTGTTATCGCAATATTCAACGATATGGCACATACAACTGACAGCTTTAGTTACTAGTTACTTTAGTTACTCCACTAACATTCATCTGACAGCTTTAGTTACTAGTTTACTTTAGTTACTCCACTACATTCATCTGACAGCTTTAGTTATTAGTTTTCTTTTCGTTTTACTATGTACTTTAGTTACTCCCTACTTCATCTGACAGCTTTAGTTACTAGTACTTTAGTTACTCCACTACATACACAACTGACAGCTTTAGTTACTAGTCTTTATTTTCCTAGTTACTTTAGTTACCCACTACTTCACTGACAGCTTTAGTTACTATTTACTTTAGTTTACTACACTACATTCATCTGACAGCTTTAGTCTCTAGTTACTTTAGTTACTAGTTCTTTAGTTACGCCCCCATTCCTCTGACAGCTTTAGTTACTTCTCCAGTCACGCAGCACTAAATTTCAGCATGTTGACAGGATGCGAATAAAGTAAATACATTTCTGTTTGTGCCATATTTGGTATATCAGTTTATGTAACAGAGCGCCTGCTCATGCTTGTCTCTGTGCCCTGATGACATAGAAACCAGCTCCTAGACCCTGACCACAGCCCGGCCGTGTGACCTCACCCACGATCAAGGCACGGTGTGAACCCGGGTGCTGAGGAAAACATGAGACCCCCCCAACAGAAATATATCCATGCTGTATATAGAGGGCCCAGCCTCCCCCCTGCACAGGGCCAGTCTGGTGGCCCCGACCCAGGGAAAGCGGACACCGCGGCTGGGTCATCACGGGGGACTTTCCTGCCTCGGCCTCTCTCCGGTCGGGAATAGCAAGTCATCAAACCTGGCATCCCAAGCAGCTCTAACCTCGGTCGCAACACAAATGAGGTCAGCAAACATCCTGCTCGGCTGGGGTTTGCCTCCGTGTGTGTGTGTGTGTGTGTGTGTGTGTGTGTGTGTGTGTGTGTGTGTGTGTGTGTGTGTGTGTGTGTGTGTGTGTGTGTGTGTGTGTGTGTGTGTGTGTGTGTGTGTATAATCAATAACGCATTGTAATGCATATAGTGCAGTAACTATGCAATCAAAGTGTACCTTTAATACTCCATTCCCATCACTTCTTTATCCCGGGCTGCACAGAACACACAAACACAAACCCACAAACCCACACACACCCACACACACACACACACACACACACACACACCCTCCAGCTCCTGCAACATGGAGCATCCATATACTGTATAATAATTGTACCGTCTTAATCCATATCAGCATAAACACCACTACCCAGTCCAATAGGAAAAGCATTGTGTTCCTCTGACAAACTGCACTCAGACGGGGCTGTGGGTGTTTATGCGTGTGGGTTGTCGTGCATGAAAGCAGTTGCACGCGTGGGCAGGCGTTGCATAAACATCGCATACTGCATAAACATGGCCGAGGCACTTGATTGAATGCAGCCATGGAAGCCCGGAGGGAAAAAAAAGGCAGAGCGGGGGAGTAGGTCAGAAACCCCAACCCCCCCCACCCAACTCGCCTTCCCTCCTTTAAAAAGGTTTCCCTTTAAAGGAACAGACACCAGACACACCCGACAAAACCAACACGGAGCTCCGGGTACGAGCAGGTCAAGGCCCACTTGCTGTTTTGGATATGGCATTAAACATGCAGATAAGGGCAACAGGAGCAACGCTCTGCTGACCCCCCATGATCAGAACCTGCTTTGCTACAAACGCGAGACCACATGCAAAGTTATCGGTCGTCTTTGAGGGGACCAGCTGGGAGTTGTGTGTCCAACGCTGCGTGGCAGCCACTAGATGTCTCTGCTGCTCTGGTGCTGGTGAGCGGGGTAGCTGAGGCCAAGCCTGCTGCCACGGTAACACAGATATCGCGAGGCCACGCCCGCTCATTAGTCATTCATAAGGGAGTGCCTTGAGTTGGTTTCCTCGGTAACAAGGACTGTTAATTCTGCCTTGAGATGAGGGGGAGATTCCCAGTGTCCTGCCCTGACGCTGAATGCTGACTGCATATCTGCCTCGGAGGCCTCTCGTATCAAGTTCCCCTGGATTAGTATTCCAGGCCCAGCGTTTAGACCTGCTGGGCCTTTTACATTCAGCACTCCACTTCAATTTAAATCAGACGTGGGGTTGGTAGGGACTGAACGTAGTCCGTGTACAGCTGAACAATGCCTGAATGGCTTCTAATTCATTTTCAGTTCATAAATCAAGGAGACCATTTGCAGTAGCACAGAAAACCGCAGCTCCCATATTTGATTTTGAATTATTTTGCTTTGAAAGTTAAGTTTTAAATTCTTAACTGAAGGTCCACTTACTAGCTTTTGTTGGAGCTTTCAAGCTCATGGTTGTCCTCAGTGCCTGGAGAAGCCTTTTGATTTTTATATTTTACATATACCATAAAAAGGTATTTTGAAGGTTGTTTCTGATTTCAAAATGACAAAACAAAAAAAAAACACATCAGAACTCAAGGTCCACTGAATAGCTTTTTTTAGGGCTTTTAACCGCATCGACAGAATTAGCTCAGTTGTCACGGATATAGCCCAATACGTTGGTTCATTTTCTTACTCAGAAATATGATGAGAATGGGAAGAATGGTTCTAATCAATAAGCACAATGGGAATCAGAATTGATAAAACCTCAATGATACACCACCCCAGACCCTCACCAGTGACCCATACCTGGGCCTATCATATACCGTGATGTAGCGAGGTTAAGATCCCAGTTGGTACGGAGCAGGATGAGCCTGTCTGGCATAACGCGTTTTTAATTTTTCTTGTTTGATGCAGCATGAAAAGTTTTGTAATTGCCCTATGGTTACAGGAAACTGAAGGGAAGCCCAGTAATGATGAGTGATAACAGATGGGTGGGCATCTGTAGCCGGGGATACTCTGCTCGCAGCCTTCTTGTGACACAGGGGTGGGTGGGGGGGGAGAGAATGAATTCCCTGCTGCTCTGGCGTCAACACTGACCTAGCTTCCCTCCTGCTATTTATTCCAGAGGCAGGGCCAGGAGCCAGTCCTGCCACTCCATTTCCTTTCTTTTCAAATAACCCATCTCTACTACCTACCAACCAGGACAGGAAACCCTGTCCAGGTCTGACCGGTCAGTGAACCACAGTGATACCGGGACCCCTTTGGCACTTTTAGAAAACAAAAACAAAGAAACAAGTGAAAATGTTTCCACTCCATCAGTCCCTTTCTTGTTTCCACCTCATCATCAACAATTAACCAAAAAGGAACAAGACATTTATTTGGTTATATAAGGTTTAACAGGTGTGAGATGGCTCTAACACAACCAATCCGTCACTGTCTCGGAGCTGAAATAAAAAAGAAACGGGATCAAGAGCGTTGGCGACACACTGGCATTTAGCTTGGATTCCACCCAGGCACCAGAACCGCTTCAATTGTCGGCTTTCGGGACCAGTCAATAATGATGCAGCAGAAAACATGTCATTAATGCAAAACCGCAAGCCATCTCCAAAGGGTTCAACTGCAAACTACACCCCCTCCCCCCCCTCCCCCCGTCCACCTCCCCACTTCAGTCACTCCGGACTAAAAAGCTGAAACAGTGAAAACTGCTAAATCACCGCTGCTGTGTTTTCATTTAACAGAGCTCTGCTGGCAGCTCGGGGGGGGGGGGGGGGGG
>NW_022605599.1:345685-348913 GCF_008692095.1 Etheostoma spectabile | reverse complement strand
TCAGAGCTGCGATGGACAGCTGGTCAGCGCCTGCCACTAACTGCAAAGCCAACGTTTGGACTTGAAGGGAAGAAGGACGGGTGGCATACCTGAAGCTGGGCTCTATCTTTCTAGAACCATATACTGTATATGTGTTGATGATCCTGACTCAGCTACAGCCTCCATTCATCGTCACGCGTGGCGGAGGAGTTGTTCCGTGCCTCATAGATATCCGCAGAAAAGGGCTACTCCTCCACCCACGTGAAGAGGTATCATTGGTTAATATGGCCAACTCCCAGCACTATATTGATGGGACCTTCTGATGCCCCCTCCCCACATCCCGATTCATTACAGAGGCTTTGGGTCTGCCAGTGAACCCCACCCACATGACTGACGAGAAGAGCGTCAACAGGACTGACGGGGCTGTGTTGGTTAGCTGGGCCTGTTTTATGGAATTGTGCCACTGTGGGGGTTTAATATACATCAGGCAGATGATTGATAAAGGGAAATGGGAACCAAGTAATTACATTACCACAACTTGTTGTAGTTTTAAGAGCTTTAACATCAAATCTCTGGCAGGACATTTAGCTTGAGGGATACTTATTTGCTTAGAAGTCGCTGTTTTTCTCTGCTTTCATATTTGCATTTTAAGCCTAAACTCTTGTCACTTTATGACAGATTTAGGCAAAGAGAAGAGAGGGTCTCCTTTACAGTGAATAATGAGAGAAATAAAGAACATGTGGTCCTGCCAGGTAAGATGTCGATGTGTGTCTAAATGAAGTCAGCTCTAAAAACAAACAAGAGTAATGGTTTTCTTTCTGATAACCACGGTTTTATCAGCTGAAGGTCAGCCAGGAGCAGCTGAGAACAGGGTGCAGACCCAATCATTTTCCATACTTTTGACTGGTCCATAGAGCTTGAGAGGTGCAAATGATTTGCCAGGCGATTGGCTGCCAAAAGTAAAAACAACATGTGCTTGACATCAGTTTGTTTGTATTGTGTTGACTATGAGACCTCGAAGACTAGTTGGCATGGAACAAATGGGGTCCTAATAATAAACAACGCTGCAGACAGGCAAACTGCCTGTCAAGAAACAGTCTCCACTTTCCTTATTGTGCAGAGGAGGCGGCATGGAGGCAAAGAGTAAACACATGAGACCTCATCGTAGGTCACAGAAACACACGTGCAACTGTGCCAAATGGAAACCGAAAAGGACAACCCTGACTCCCTTGTGTAATAACTCACACCCGCAGCACTGCGGTATAAAGCCCTGTTATGGCATTTCATCACCAGAAGGAATTGCAAAACAGCGTGCACTAGCACCATCACCATCACTCTTTCCTTCCCATTTCCATTTCCTGTGGTTTGCCCACTGCCGCCTCCATTCAAACATGCCCCCACAGCTGAAGCCGATACTGTCTGTTCTCCGGGGGAAAAGTGCTGACTCACAGCACAAAGGCAAGCCCATCTTGCTGCGTGGGCACTGTAGCACAGCATCGGGCGCCACCAGGTGCCAAGTCAACCGGCACCGGGCCATTTCAATTCTTCACCAGCTTCATCCCTGAGCTGACCTCACCACAATCAGCAGTCGCAGAGATTTTTGTCATTGACCAGTTGTCAAATGCACTACTGCAACCACAATGTTGAGTACAGTGGATATGGGCTAGAATAGTTGTCCAATACACTGTATAAGTGAAACTTAAGACTCTTGAAGACCTTTTTACCATATCGGGTTAAATATAAACTAGTGGAAACTAGGTCTGTTAACACAATTACACAATATAACTTCCAACAAAAGACAAGACAAGTCTTTTAAAACTCCATTAAGCATCATATGATGATATTGAGATTAAAACAAAGGTCTCCCATTATGTAAAAAGCTTGTTAGTGCTAACTGTCCCACTCAGAATCAACACTCCATTCTCCAGTGCAACGTTTTGGTCAAACTCTTATTATCTTCCAGATATAAAATCCTGGTTAAAAAACACACTCCCACAACTCAACTGTATGGTACTTGCCCAGTGCAAAGTGAAGAAGAGAAAGCGAAGACAGCCAAAAACAAGCAAAATACGGATTTTTTTCACGAGTAAGTGGACTAAACCAGAGCCAAAACAGGCTGGCTTTGTTTTGCAATGCACACATTTTTACTTGTCATTCAAGTAACAGCATACTGCATGTGTCACTAATAACATGAATGAAAGCTCCATTCTATTGAAGGTAATGTTATTAATTGCCCCTTGTTGTGATGGCAAATTGGCATGAAAAAAAGAATTAAGGAATGTCCCAATGTTGTCATTAAATGCACAACTCTGAGACCTCCTTAGATCCTGAGCCACCTGTCTTTAAATGTGATGTGTCACCCTGAGGCAACTCATAAATATGACACTGTGGTATTCATGGTGTGTGGTTATGAGCCACTGAAGCCTGGAAATGAAATATCCCTTCTTCTTACCTTTGTTGTTGTAGACATCTAGGTAGTTGGGTGCAGAGAAGATGGTGATGAGGGACGGGAAGCCAGTGGTCTGACTCTTTCTGTACATGCGATATCTGGTGCAACGTTCAAAAGGAGAGGTAAGCATTAGTAAACCCTTACACTACTTTTACTCATGGATCAATCATCGGTGTTCAACCCTCGGGATATGATTAGCAGCAACAGTTTATATGGCCTCTTGTTTTACTACAGCTGGTGTGTTTGTCTTGGGGGGGAATCTCGGTTTGGCCTCAGAAGAGTGAATCCCCCTGTGAAACATGCCCTGGAGGAGTTATCCCACTGAATCCAACCCAATGGCTCTGATCTCCCGGCGAGCGGCTGTGCTGCGTTTGGGGGTTTGGATGATTTGTTTGCTGCACCACACACTGCATCAACTATTTTTGTTTTTTTTTAAAGGTGCAAGGAAAAACATAGATGGAACTCTGCAACATTATTGTTTGTGTGGTCTAAGGTGGGGTTGGGGCCGAGACCTCATGGGAGATGTGGTGAGGGGTCCCATGTGAGCACGCTGTGGGAGTGCACTGGTAAACAACTGTGCGCTGTGCATCCCACTGCTCTGACCTCGGTAAGAGGGAGTTTAGCTCGACACATCCACCCACCTGCCCGTTTGGAAAAAAAAAAGAGGCTTTCCAGTTTCTTTGTTAGAAACCCGGGGTGAAGTGATAGCTACTGATGAATAATGGACGAGTCGGCTAGTCAAGAAGCACTGTTTGAATGTGAAGTAAAGCACATATAGTGACAAAACTTAACCATCACAT
>NW_022605599.1:320854-345675 GCF_008692095.1 Etheostoma spectabile | reverse complement strand
TTTTTTTTTTTAAAGCCAGTTCTTGACAAGGTCTGCATGAATAATACTTGTCGCATCACATCCGGCCAACTGACTCCTCATGCTGGATTCCTTTTTTCATTTCTTGGATTAACGAGACTTCTCAAAGTTCAGGCTGCACCGACCCGGCTTTCCAGACAGGCTCGAGCGAAAAACCCAGAGCACTGGGGAAGCTTTTCATTTAATTCCCTGGTCTGACTCACTCTGCTGTGTGACAGTGTGATGGGAGAAGATAAAATGCCACAACACTCACCCAGCATCCTGCGCTTCATGGGCCCGGATGACAGATAATAAGTTATTGTGTTGTAGAAAGTCACAGACTGCAGGGTAGCTGTTGAATAAAAACACAAACATTTGGTTTACTCATACAGGGTTCATATGCATTTGAACCAATACCTTTCCATGACTTTTTTGGCAAACTTCCAGGATTGAATGTGTATTTAGTGCATTCCTAAAAAAAACCTCAGTTGCCATTATACAATAAGAATAAAAATCTGTGTTAACGTTTACCCTCAGAGGTTTAACATTAAAATGAATGACAATGTTAAGGGTTAAGACGACGTGAAATCACATATAATTATGCCTTGTTAAAAAAATTCTATGACTTTTCCAAAACTTTCTGGGTCTTTTTATTTTTACAAAACCTTTCCAGGCTTGGAATTTGCCTTTTTCCAGGTTTTTCTGAAACGTATGAACCCTGCTTATACATTAAGAAAGGTCCCAGTAAGATCAAGAGGAATGATCTATAGAAATAACTAAATATGTATTTGGCTCAGAGAAACATGTGCATATCCAACACTGGGTTCAAGCTAAATTTGTTCTCAAACCATCTGTGGCTTGTAAAGAGCAACACTGCCTTGGTAGGTTGGTTATCTCAATTTTGAACTTTGCCTAAAATTTAAAACAGGATCTTTTGCTAGCAAAGGATTGAGGACTCATAATAATAATAATAATAACCCACAATATGCTCAACTTTTAACCAAGCCTTCATACTGTATGATGAGTAGGTGCGATCCCTCTCAAATGGTTGATTTTGTATTTCAGAATGAACCTCAAAAAAATGTCAAGTATGACACATGATTCACAGCAGACGGTTTCTTCAAGAAAAAAGGCGCTCGCTGGGGAGTTCCAGACGGTTTTCTGCTCCCGCTGATCTATTCAGTCTGTGAGCTGAAGGAGCAAAAAGAACCTTACTGCCAACTCCATGGTTTTAGAGTTTTCCATGCCACAACCTTTCAATCCTTAGTACCAGCTTCCACTGGAAATGTTCTTAGTGCACGATGAGAAAAAGACGAGTCAAACTGCAAATCTCTCCATCGGAAAACACGCTGCTCTTAAAGCGGCATCAGTGTTACAGCGGTATGTTTGAGTGCTGCTTCTAACAAACGTTTTTGTGAATCGTGGGATGCTGTGTAATGAACAAAGTGAGTGACGGCTCTCTATGATTGAGTGACACCTTTGCATTGAATCGGACATAGCGAACGTGGGAGGATTTTTGCAACAATAACAACAACAACAGGAGCTAAAAAAAAAAAGTCACTTGCAGCTTTTCCAGCACCAGGGATGATTTAGGGCATCTCCATTACAATGAGTAATGTCAAGCCTTTGTCATTGGGATTGCTTTGATCAGTGGTAATTCTAGCCAGTAGCCCAAAAAAAAAAAAACAGTTATAAAACAATCCCAAAATACCACAAAGGTGTTTGTGGTTCAGTGAAAAAGAAGGTGGTGTTTGTCTAAAAAAAATAAATAATATAAAACCTGGTTATGATTTTGTATGAAGTTCTGTAATCCTAGCTTAACGCCCCTGCGAAAATCAGAGCACAACAGTGAACGACACCCACGGGCGGCAATCAAAACCAAATCAAACGTTTTGGCTCACGACCTCTCGGGAAAAGTAACAAGATGCGTCGGTTTTTCCAGAAAATGCTGGTTTTTAGACAAAATTCTGTCCCCATAATCAACGCAAAACACGGCAGAGGGTGTTATGATGACTGTACTGACTCCAGTTTGATTGACAGGAGTAGACTATTATAACAGCTTAATAGCAGCTCCTAATGTAAAGTCATTTGGGGGCAGGCTGATAATAAAGTGTTATCTCAGTAAATCCACTGTCGTTTGACTGGCTTGTTTGTGTATGCACGCTCAGATAGCACGATTGGTGCAGAGGTAAACTATTCTAGATTTAAATTGTGTAAAAAGCCGTCATGTTGACATGGGAACACACGCGTTCCTGACAGTCACAACAAAACATCTGCTGGGAGGGGTGTGAAACGGAGGGAGCGGTCGTCGAGACCGAATTAAAAATGCAATGAGTTTTGGGGGGAGAGGGGGGAGAAATTAGGAAGAAATGTTTTTTTTGTCTCACTTGATTTCCTGCAGCAGATGCAGATGCATGCCATATGGAAGCGTTCGCTAGACAAGACACATTTAGGCCTAGTTTTTTTTTTTTTTTTTTTTTTTTTAGTTTAGGGCATCTCCCATCTGTCCACCAACAGGGCACAGATGTTAATGAGCTCCTTGGACAACATGAGGAGTTGTGCAAAGAATGGAAAAAAAAAAGAAGCTTTTAACGTTGGTTACATATCAATATCGGAGATTAACACCAAGGCAAAATGAAAAAAAAAGAAGGAAAATCACAGGCTGATTCATCCACGCTGCAGAGTGGAGGCTCAAACGAAAGCAACCATATTCGAAACATGTGCAATTTCATGGCTGAGTTGCGTTTGTAAAAGAGTTACGAGCATTCCTATGGCGCTCGGGGAGATTATTGGTCGCTGAAAGACAGAAGCAACAAAGAAGAGGATGGTTTTTGGGGAGGGGTGTTGATGAACGGCTCTCCCTCTGTCTGGCTTAAACTTTCTCGTAAATCCTGAATGCCAGCGTGGTGCCAATTAGCGACCGTGCCCTGGGCCGATGAAGTGAGGGACACTGATGAAAACAAGACTGCAGAGGAATTTGAACCGATTGGCAGGCGGCTGCCCGGGATACTGCTACAACACAGTCAAAAGCAGTCGTTTGAGGTAAAAAGGCCACATACCTAACATTACATTACATAACATAACAGACCCGTTGTTGGGTCTTTCTTCAGTTCAGCGATAACATTAGTGGGATTAAGTGGATCTGCAACGTTAATGGCTCACGTAAAGATGTCAAGATGATCAGGTCCTCACAAATGCACCACAACAGCAGTATGGCGAGTTCATTTCCGAAGCACGGACATTAAAATACTATTAAGTCAGTAGTTATGAAACACCTGGTATTGGAAACAAAAAAAAGAGAAACAAAAAGAGAACATGCAAATCAGGAGCCTCAGGACATTTCCGAGTACTTCTGCTGGGTTGCCCGAGGCACGCCGGGGCCGAGGAAGCGTCGCTTGGGCCGTAATGAGCGGCGGGAGCGCCGAGCGCATTAGAGACGGGACTGTGCCTTGCGGTAATGTGCCAGCTCATTACATTACGTGACAGTGTGAGCTGCTTGCTCCGAGCATTTCCTCGGTTTGTTCAGTTACTTAGCTCAATTGGAGGTAAAGTGGGTTACATAAACACTGGCGTGGGTCTGAGGAGGAGACTTTGTACGGCGTGTTTTAACGGTTGCCCTCCTGCTCACGGTCGAGGAATTGCAGAAGGCAGAAGAAAATCCAGAAATGTGAAAAGAAAATGGAAATTTGGCAGCAGGGTTTCTTGATGCATCATCTCTTCGACAAAAGGATGTTTAAAAAAACATCTCTTTTTGGTTGTCAAAGTACTTCAGCAACTTCCATACCTGTCTTGATGTTATAAAAATGTTCATTGTATTAAAAATCTCTTTGGCAATGAGGTTTCCACAGATAGCACCGCCAAAACTAATTAACAGATGATTTATTTTTCCTCAAAGCAGTCAGAATACCTGCTTAGAATATGAGCTTTTTGAAGGTTTTTAATTCCACCGTCTAATATAAAACAGGTGGCGTAATAGGAGTTATATAGATTGAACACTGCAGATGCCATTTGACGCTGGTAGTAAATAAAAGCTGTTATCTATCCAGCTGTTTGCAGGAATCCTTTCTATACCTTTTTATTTTTTCTAAAGCAGTAATGTTATAAACATCAGGTTACGCTCACCTGTAGAAGTAGGAACAGCCCCGCACTGTGTTGTGTGTGAAATGCTCTTGGCTCTTCTCGTTCCCAAAGTCCTCCAGGGGGTCGGACCACAGCAGATCGCACATCGGTCCGTATGCCGGGGGCTCTTTGAATCTGTCTAGCTGTGGAAGGAAAAAGTAAGGACTCTTGTCAGCCTGTTTGACTGGAAAATTGCGCATGGAGCGTGCATACTGCTGCAGGGAAATATCTGCGCTCTGTGTGAGAGGCTCGTTCGCCACTGCTGACGTGACCATAATTAAAATCGGGACTCCAACTAATATGTTTGCTGAAGTCATTTTTAAATTCGATTCAAGGTAAAAAATAAAAAGGAGTGGAATATTTGGAATATGTAGTACGGATGACGTGTCAAAAACGGCGCTCATCTTTTCGCTTACATTTTTTTTTTGTTTTTAACTCGATGGCAACCATTCTTTAGGCGCGATGGACATAAACGGCTTTGCTTTCAGCCGAGGGCGGCTCTTTCTCGAACAAAAGCTCGTGGATTACTGGATGGGTAGCATGATGGACACTTCAATAGAGCAAATTCTATTATGCATGCCCTCTGATTGCAGCCACAAAATCCATTTGGAATTATTGAATTAGTGTGAAGGCAGGATCCGACTCTTTAACATTTTTTAATCAGAGTGAAGACCAGACCCGGTGCTTACATTCCCTCATGCCCAGGTCCTGAGCAGTATCTGAGACACATCTGGGAGAATCACTTCATGCATTGCAGCTACGGTGGTTATTTTCACAGCACATCATGCTAAAACGAATACAGTGTTTTCCTCATTAACTTTGAATGAATGCAGAAAATACATGAGGCGCACAGCAAGCTTTGATTGTATATTTAAAGCCATTAACGGACACCTGCTGTTATAAGCAGACACAGACACACAAACTGTAGCTTTATGAAAATTATAGAGAAAATGGTCTCGAATCAGACACATACTTTCCTGATGTCGTCAAGATTTGTGATTTCTGGAGACAGTCCTCCGTGTACACACAGGAACTGCTGGTTCATAAGTGCAGCCAGGGGAAGGCAGTCAAAGGCGTCCATACATGCGTCATACACCCTCTCTGAATACTTAATTCTACCTGTCATGGGGGGAAACAGGGCAGGGAGAGGAGAGCATGCCAAGTCAAACAACAGCGCTCTCATACATTGGGGTAGTGTGCTAGACTGGGACGGAAAGGCTCTCCAAAGTGCCAAAAAACTACCAAAACACATTTTAAAAACAGCCCAATTTCACGGCTCTTTTGTGTGTTTTTTTCCCCCTTTCTCTGTCCGAGTCCAACAGAAATACTTCTGACAAGTGTAAATATCGAGAATGGCAAAAGTCTGACTAGCCCGCACCAGGCTAGAGGGCACTTTTAAGTGAGCGTTTGAGGTCGATGGCTGAACTGGATGCATAATAAACAGCTTTTTTTAGAAAGAATAACTCTCCTTCCACTCCGTACAGACAGCTTCACAGACCAGACTGCTTAGACTCAATGTAGATCAAGGGTAAAAAGAGAAAGAAATGACGTGCCAAAACATTACTTACATTCCTGCTTAAATGTGAAATACTCTGTTAAATGTCTACATTCATGATTCCCACGCAGCAAAAACAGTGTTTTGGGGTAAAGGATCTTTAAGGCCCACAAGTACAGCACACACTGCAACAAAGAAGCAGAAAAAAGGATTGGGGAACAGTTAGCTTGTCATCTTTAAATAACAGAGGAAACATGAGCCATCAAGTCAGACTTTGTCAATTTCACAGAGTGGCATAATACAAGCAATTCTGCTTATAATGAAACATTCATGCAGTGCATTTGGTGGCACGGTTCAGGCTCGCTGGAAGAGATGACAATCCTTCAGAGGAATCATCAGAGGACAGGCACGGCACACTCCATTACACTATATTTTATTAATAAACGTAGGAATACATATATAAATAAAATCCAACCTGCAATTGCAGATGAATTACATGCACTTTGCCTTATATTAAAAATCTCTCTCTACGTAACCCTAGGATACGCGGGGATTTTTGCTATCCAGGCGACATTAAAAGTTCTAACAAAAGCATTACTACTCCAATGTCTGCAGCCTGATTTGATCTATGCTCAAAGAAAACTATGAATAAACACAGAGCGTCACACTTGATTAGGCCCTCGTGAGGACGAAAATAAAAAATAAAAAATACACGGACTCACTTCAATACTGAAATACCCTCTGTCAACGTAGTCCCCCAGGAAAAGGTAGCGCGTGGATGCTGGTGATCCTCCGACTTCAAACAGCTTCATCAGGTCAAAGAACTGCCCGTGGATGTCTCCACACACTGAAACGAGGCCGAAAGAAGAACAAAAGCACATCAGGATAACTGCTATTTTTACAGCTGAGAAACAGCACATGATGCCTCTGTAACACGGCGAGAGGCTATTTGCTTATTCCCATATTTTCCGTCAGATGGGAAGACATTTGACATGATCTCTCAGTAAACCTGGAGTATAGGACTTTGTACTTATGTGGACTATCCTGGAAAAACATTATTCATATACATTTCTCAGTTGTAGACGGACCACTGTTCCTGGTCAGCTCTACTGCCCACACTTACTGCAGGACATCATGCAAAGAACAAAACCAAAAACAACATAAAAACAATACTGGTTTTGTACCAAATAGGAACTCAACGTTCATTAAAATGAGGCTTTTAACCGGAATCCATTAAAAAAAAAACTGGGGGGGAAATGGGAACATAATTGCAAATCGCAGTTTGTACCAGACATTTAGCCTTGAGTATCTATGGCAGCAGACGCATGTTAGAATATCAATTCAGCATGGTTAGATGCACAGGAATCACATCCCAAACAAGATCCGTCTAACTTGTTGTTGAGTGTCGTTGCCATCTTCCCACAAGCTCAACTATCACAAATGGCCAATCCTTAAGTGCACATTATGAACTGGTTGTCCAATATGGAAAGGAATCACAAGAACTGGCTTCAGAGTGCATTTTCATGCCTTGCCTTTCCACCACATCCTCTTTCAGCCTCTTTATAACCTTGAGGCGTTTCAACCGGCTCGTTATTTGAACACGCCTATCCTTGCCAAACACACTAAAAGTTCATTGGCTGAAACAATTGGAAAGCTTTGAGTTGTATTCATTCCTTGACATGTACTGTTAACTGGGATTCCAAACCTGGCTTGTCATAGCCAACAGATAATTGCTGAAAAAACTTTCACATTGTCCTCATAGCACTGACAGTCTGTTACCCCACCGGTATTTCCAGGAATTCCAGTATATTCAGCACCACAGTTAAATCTATGAAATCTACCTTGTGTCATATCCATTGTGTACAGCTACTAACAGCGCTGCAAGCAGCTGTTAAATAGCACCAGGGGAGTGGTCTGCGTCTGAAATCAGGAACCACAAATCCCTCCAACTGGATTGGATCACTGTGACCCTATGCTCCGGTCCCTGGGGAAACAAGGGGAGCAAAGGCCACTGAAGATGGGCTGCTTAGTCACAGGGGGCATGGACGGTCGACTGATTTAACAGCCTTTGGTCCATTTTGAAGATAAAGGTTGGTTCAAGGGGTCGGCTACACCTGAACTTATTTAATATTGACAAAGCTCCTCGTGCATTTCAGGCCTGTGTGTAGTGTGTAACAACAACAGAGTGTACATTCTAATTTCCCCATAGGGGATCAATAAAGAGTATAAGTTAAAGAGAAATTATAAATAACTGGAGGACTACGGTTATCTGGTCCTCAGATCTCTGCAGGGTAAATCCAGACAGCTAGCTAGACTATCTGTCCAATCTGAGACTATGGTTACCTGGTCCTCAGATCTCTGCAGGGTAAATCCAGACAGCTGCTAGACTATCTGTCCTCTGAGGACTATGTTACCTGGTCCTCAGATCTCTGCGGGTAAATCCAGACAGCTAGCTAGACTATCTGTCCAATCTGAGGACATGTACCTGGTCCCAATCTTGCAGGGTAAATCCAGACAGCTAGCTAGACTATCTTTCCAATCTGAGGACTATGGTACCTGGTCCTCAGATCTCTGCAGGGTAAATCCAGACAGCTAGCTAGACTATCTGTCCAATCTGAGGACTATGGTTACCTGGTCCTCAGTCTCTGCAGGGTAAATCCAGACAGCTAGCTAGACTATCTGTCCAATCTGAGGACTATGGTTACCTGGTCCCAGATCTCGCAGGGTAAATCCAGACAGCTAGCTAGACTATCTGTCCATCTGAGGACTATGGTTACCTGGTCCTCGGTCTCTGCAGGGTAAATCCAGACAGCTAGCTAGACTATCTGTCCAATCTGAGGACTATGGTTACCTGGTCCTCAGATCTCTGCAGGGTAAATCCGACACGCTAGCTAGACTATCTTCCAATCTGAGGACTAGGGTACCTGGTCCTCAGATCTCTGCAGGGTAAATCCAGACAGCTAGCTAGACTATCTGTCCAATCTGAGGACTATGGTTCCTGGTCCTCAGGTCTCTGCAGGTAAATCCAGACAGCTAGCTAGACTATCGTCCAATCTGAGGACTATGGTTACCTGGTCCTCAGATCTCTGCAGGGTAAATCCAGACAGCTAGCTAGACTATCTGTCCAACTGAGACTATTTACCTGGTCCTCAGGTCTCTGCAGGGTAAATCCAGACAGCTAGCTAGACTATCTGTCCATCTGAGGACTAGGTTACCTGGTCCTCAGATCTCTGCAGGGTAATCCAGACAGCTAGCTAGACTATCTGTCCAATCTGAGGACTATGGTTACCTGGTCCTCAGATCTCTGCAGGTAATCCAGACAGCTAGTAGACTATCTGTCCAATCTGAGGACTATGGTACCTGGTCCTCAGATCTCTGCAGGGTAAATCCAGACAGCTAGCTAGACTATCTGTCCAATCTGAGAACTATGGGTACCTGGTCCTCAGATCTCTGCAGGGTAAATCCAGACAGCTAGCTAGACTATCTGTCCAATCTGAGGAATATTTGGACTTTTTTGTGCACTTTGCATATTTATTATGGGGAAAGCTGCCATTCATATGGTGTCCTGTGTGCAGTGATTGCCTATAAAATCTACATGCAGTGTCTTTCCCTCATTTTAAACCCATGAGCCTTTGTAAGGGCAGAGCAGCACCTCAACGCTCAACTGTGGCTCCTGAACACAGCTGGTGATGAATAATAAAACAAACCAATATATAAATCAATCTTAATGCTGTGTTTATGTTCACATTAATCTTTATTATATTTTGTCCAAATAATCAGACAAATTGTATTTTGATGTTTTGGCAACGTTGTTGTTGACGCTTTCACGACACAAATGGTTTTTATTGACACTGAATTCATAAAAAAAAAAAAAAGAAGGTTTGAAGCTGGGTGGAAATCTGGCTTGTAAACAACTTTCCTTCTCTTTATTCATTTTCAGCGCTGTTCATTTTATCAGGCCAACTCACTGATGCTGGAAAGACTCTTTAATAGACCAAATAAGCCTGAATTAGTCCTAACTGCTGTTGCAATGCTTTTCATGCTTTTTAAAAAAAAAAAAAAAGATTGTTTTAGGTCTTAATTGTGTGTTAATTGTATTTTCTTAATGCAATGCTTCTTCTGTCATTTAAAGGCTTTTTCCACCGTGGTCACAAAACACAGGCGCTATGACTGTTCATCAGTACATGAACATCTGTACATCAGGCCACTTACTTTATTCACACTACAAAGAGTGTGCAGCACAAGCATTGTTTAATTTTGCACAGTTGAGGCCTGTTGAGGGGCAACAAATATTCAAAACATCCATGTTGTTATTTGTATGGATCCACTTGACGTAATATCTACATACATGGCATCTGATTGGATGCTAGTCTCACTTTGTCCCACAGCAACATTAAAAGAGTTTAGATGCGTGTACGTTGTTTCTGTTAAAAATGTATTGGATTAAGTGTCCATTTGATTATAACATTCAGATTTATCATAAATAACAGAAAATGCACATGTATTTTAAGTTCCATTAAAGAGGGGTGGAGGTGGGGTCACGTTTGAGCACATCCAGTCTGAAATAACCCCCGTCAAAGTCTTCTGTCCCCCTTCTATTGATGGACAGGGGTACATTGTGTGAGAGATTATTTGGTCCAAGTGTGAAACAGAACACTACAGTAGGCTGTATGCCAATGTTGTGCGTTTAATTGCGAGTTAACTATGACATTAATGCAATTAATCGCAATTAAATATTTGAATTGTTTGACAGCACTAATAAGGTTCGCCCACGACTTCTGGCATTGTGGGTAAATGCAAAGACATTTACTGCACAGAATGAAATCTATACAGCTGGTGGGACCAAACCATCAATTAACACCCACAGGCTTAACTGACTTAAGGCCTCTCCACTGCAGTAAACAAGTTTGAAAAGTCACCTTTTTTAACTTCGAGCTGATTGTTGACGACAACAATCAGCGATATCAAATGTGAACGCTACGGCAGTGCCAGCAGCGTTAGGCAGGGCATCCGTGTTTGTTGCCAAAGTGCCGCAATTCATCTATTCTTTAAGCAATCGGCCAATTAAGTAATTAACAACAGGGTGAATAGATTGGAATCTAATAAAAAGAAGAAAAAAAAGGACAGAGACTTTCTTTTCGCGAGGCTGTTTGTCGCATTATGAACTGTATCTAGCAGGAAGAGTTACGATAGGAGCCTGTGAAAAAACAGAAACTGGTTCAGAGAGATACCCAATTAGTGGGAGCTGGAGGACAACGTTGGAGAGCAATTATCTCGAGTTACGAGCCTCGTGAGACAGCTCCGAGAATCTGCTCTTCTCGGCAGTATCGTAAACCTCCGCTTTACCATTTGTGTGTTATTAAATCCACACTGTGTAACTGTTTAAATCCACAGTGGGGACCAACTTCAGAACGGAGCCTTGTTATTCGTGTCCGATTTCTAAAGATGCCCTTACTGCCTCAAGCAATCAAGTCAGGTAAAACAGGCAGCGCTGGTTTATTATAGGCTGGTTAACGGCCCAAAAATGGATCACACAATGTTTGAATAAAGGGAAATTAAATGGTAGCTAGTGTTTGGTTAATGTAAAATGATACCGGCACTCTCAGTGACTGTATGTACCAGACATAAAATGATGCTTTTAATATTAGCATGCCTCCCATGTTATAACCAATCCCTCTAATAGGTGTCTGTAAGCAGCCTGCACTTTAAATACCTCCTTGGCCACGTAAATATCATATCCTGCAATAAATATCAGTTAGGTTAAAGTCTGTTAAACTATCTTATGTATTTAATGTATTTGATAGTGACATTTGTCTTTTTTAGGGATACAAGTACTATGTTTTTCTTCTATATGATTGTACTAAAGAAAAGCCTTCAATTTGTGCAAATGTATTGTGCTTTATCTTTTGACCTTTACGTGGAGATTTGTTGAGTAATGACAGATTCAGAGAAACGTTGGTGACGTGATCTTATTTACGCTTCGAATAATGTGCATGTGGTTATTTAGATTAGGATTCACATAGCTGGTTTACTTGGGTGGTGAAGTAAAAAGCATTTTTTTACTTTTTGAATGAAATCTGAATTGAGGTAAACGATGTATTTGTCTGACACTAGACGGAGGATACTAAAACCCGAGTGTACAACCACACAAACAAACGGCAATTAAAGCAAAAGGAGCTACTTCCTTGATTCCTCAAACTAAATGAAATAAAAAAGGGCAATCTGCAGATTTTTGTTGTAGTAATATCCTGTTTTTTCCATCCTTGCCACCATTAACTGTGACCTCCCAACGTCAGGATGAAAAGTGAAAACACAACTAGGCAATCCAAGTGATTCATCTGGCGTTATCCAGAAGGTGCGTGATGCTGAGGCTTGTTATTGCTATGGAAACTAATTATCGAATCCTTTCAACAATGGCAGGCCCCCCCCTCCCCATTAATGATGATGATCTAAACTGCTGCTAACCTGATGAAGGAGTCACTAATGGCAACAATGCAATGTGTCCATCGACATACACATGCAACAGGCAGCATCTCCTCTGTAGAGCACCTCACATTACACCGTGCCCTAGAGTACAATACTGTCTGAAGGGATGGCCACCAAGAGAGCAATTACTGCGGAGATTTAGTGCTCACATAGGGAAATTAACAATATTTTCATGTTTTTAGAAGTCTGCTGAGGAAGTAAGAGGCTGCCATTTCACCTGAAGCCAACGTCAAACACACTGTGTGTGGGAGGACTGCACCTCCGAGCTGACCTTTTGGAAAGCTGTCACTAGCATGCAAAGAAAACAGTGGGGTGACACGGCGATGGCAAGAGTCTGATCCCTGGACAAAAAGACCCGATGTGGCGGTCTCTGAACTGTAGTAACCACAAACGGAAACGCTACAGCGGCTCGGAGCTCTGCTTTATCGCAGCAAACGCACAATCCGTCCATCGCTCCAGTACACCTACAGGCAGGCTTTGTCTCCCCTCCCTCTTGTCACACAACACACAAAAAACGAGGTGAGAACCAGAGCCCACATAAGAAGAGCAGGTGGGAGTACATTATCTGGAGTGAGAAACAATTCGTTCTGGCCATCCCCGGCTTGTGCGCTAAAGTGATCTCCCTGAGTAGCAGCATATCAGCGGGCCGCAGCTATTGAGTGGGTGGTGGGCATTACACAACCTGGCTTCAGAACCTACACAGGCCATTTCAAACGCCCGGCTCATTGAGCGAGAGAAAGGCACGGTGAGGCGGATCATGTTTTGATTGAGACTGGATGATAACAATACCCCCGGTTTTTACCGTGGCGCTCTCTGACAGCTTACATCCTGCAGAGGCATGCGTTTATGCAAAGGCGGGGGTGGAGCTTGCAATCTGTTAGGAACATCAAACTGTATGTGATGTTTCACGAGCTGAAATCTACACAGCAACATCACATGGTACAATGTCAGATTTAGAGTTGGACTTGGAAGGAACTTCAAAAGACCGTGTTAGTGGAAACAACTGGTTCCCCACCCTACAAACCGTGTTCCTTTGTCATGGCTTGTGTGTTGTATGGCTAGGAGCTCTGAGCTGTTCCCATTTATGGATCATTTCATTTTACAGGTATGAAGAGAATTCTTCATAAAGCATTCCGGTATTTCATTTGAATAAAACTATTATTGTTAAAACTAGAAACTCATTTTTCTCCTCCTCTTGAGAGAGTACTGACCATCAGGTTTGGAACCACTGGTCTAAACAATAGTGGCATTGTCCATACTCGATTTTGGATGTCTAAGTGTAAAAAAAATTCAAAGAAAATCAAGAACAAGCGCACTTTACATTAAACTCATGAAATTGTCATCCTCACCAAGGTCAACACAGGGAGTTCCACAAACGAGGTCTTAACATGTCCTTACTAAGAATAAATCACAATTTCAATAGAAATATTTAACATGATGAAATGCAAACAGCTAAGGCTGAAATGACTGAGCCATGGACGCAGTTCAGATTCTCCTGATTACCCCGACATCTAATGAAAAGTAGCATTTTTGGCTTATAGTGTGCTCGAGACCAACCTCCAACAGGGCTGAGCACCCGCACTGCAAACCGGTGTGTGAACAGGGTAAAAGCTGGCTGTTGCCTGGTGATGTGGCTGTAGGAGCTCCGTTGATGGGTGCGCTGAGGCCATGGGAGCAGCTTGTACTCCGTGGCCTAAGCCAGCTCTGTTCGTCACACACTCCCCTCCCTTCCACGAAATTCCCACCTGCCATCTGGCCCAACCAGGAAGTGACTATGTGGATGTGAGAAGCGGAGGGAGAGCGTGAGATAGCTGACATGTCGTGGTGCTTTACGTCCACGATAAATATTGACTTACTAATTTGCTGACCATGTGTCATGTTGTAATTGCAGGTGTGCTAAGGGGGGGCGAGGTAGAGAGAGGGACAATAACCAGTCCCTGAGCATGACACAGACGGATGCAACATGGCAGACGGAAAGAAGATGACTACGGAGATAACGGAAAGAAGTGTTTCTAGAGAATGCCGTGTGAGCTCGGGAGGGAAACACAGCCCGACCACGAGCAGGTGCAACAGAGAAACCCATGTTGAAAAGGCGTACTGAGTGGGAGAGGGGCTGACACGGGGGCGTTGAGTGGGAAGGAAAGAAGTGCTTCATCTTACACACACACACACACACACACACACACACACACACACACACACACACACACACAGTAACACGACACGCCACCACACACACAGCACACACACACACACACACACCACACACACACACACCCACACACACAACACACACACACAGACAACACACACACGCACCCAGATTATTGATGGTACGGGGGCATCAGAATATGGTTTTCCAGATCAGTTTTACCCAACTTACATCATTAGTCAATAGTAGATCCAGCTACTATATCTTCAAACCAGAATTAAGCATAATACACATCTGGACACAATAATCGTCTTTTTTGCTCCGAGCTGCAGCACAGAGAGAGGACGGGCTCTGAGAAAGATCACAGCTTCCTTACTGTGCATGTGTTTAAGTTCCACCAGGAGCTTACTGTCTTATTGGGTGGCCTTTACTTTAAACTGGAACTTCAATACATTTTGGTCGAATTTCAGTCGGATTTAGTAGTGAAATCATTGCTGGGGGCTGACTTTGTGGTGTGTGGTGTGTGTGTTGTGTGTGTGTGTGTGTTGTGTGTGTGGTGTGTGTCTGTGTGTGTGTGTGTGTGTGTGTGTGTGTGTGTGTGTGTGTGTGTGTATATATATGTGTGTGTGTGTGTGACGTAAATGCAAAGACGGAGGGAATTAACTGCATGTAAAGCTTGACAAGAAGATGCCAACCTGTTGGGCAGCGTTTGCGATGTCTTGTTAAGCTTCACTCTCTTTACTGTGACATTATGATAATAGGATATTCTGTTTGGCTGTTAAACATATGAGACCTTCACTTTTGTCTACCAAGGGCCATGCATTCATGAATTTAAGTAGCTACGATGCCAGCCAGATATGAGAAGAGGCCTCTCTGGACTGGACTTTGAGAATGATCTCGTATTGGGAAATGATGGGTTGCCATAGATGCTTTGAGTAGGCCTGTGGCTCTGATTACAACATCAAAGAAGCCTCATCGGAAAGTCTAATGGAGGAAAAGAGCACTTGACCAGGAAGAAAGACAACAATAGATGCATTGGAACTGTGCATATGCATCAGATCATCCTACTACAGTGTGTTCCTTCACCTAGGCCGGCACCAATGAGCTCAACTTCAGCTCTAGGGCGCCTTTGAGACTGTGTCCAACTGTAAAATAAAGAAAGAAATCTTTTGAAAATTTAGTCCCCACAAAGAAATGACAGAACATGTTCATCCTGTTTTCCCCGTTAAAAACTCACATAAAAAGAAAGACATTCATGATATTACCTTCTTCCAAAAGTTGAAGAGGTTTTCAAAGTCAGCTGATTATCAAAACCGTCGTTTAAAAAAAAATGTATTATGGCAATCACATTCTTCCATATCATCTCACACAGTTACAGTTGTACTACTGAAAAAGTCACATAATGAGACTTTCCATTCTTCAATTATCCAAATGTTTTTATCAATAGGGCATAGTTAACTATCTATATATAGTCGTACATGGGAACTCCATGGTTCTATGGCAAGGAATACCAACAACCCCATACACATGTATACACACATCCGTATTCACATGTATACCTACACACTCATTTCTACATATGTCCACATACGTGCACACATAAAACAAGATCAAACAGAAACTTACATACACATTATGTCTTATTGCTGTGTTTTTAATGCCTGAAGCTGCCAACTGAGGGAGTTTAACCAAGCTTCTTCGTTTTGGCTAATTGAATGCACTAAACCTGCGTTTCCTAAAAAAAAAAGAAAAAAGCACTGCTATGGCTAGTCGCATGGCCTATGTGCAGCCTGGAGGCGAGGCACGATGACTCACTTAATTAAGACAATTAAGTTTTCTGTAATTTGACTGTAAGCATGCAGTCCTGTCTTAAAATAACCCAGCGCGTGTGTTTCAAATCTAACACACGTGTATCTGCAGGTTTTCTAAATCTCCCAGTGCATCCAACAAACAGTTTGGGCCACGCAAGTTATTTTAGGTTAAGACATCCCAATTTTGATTGGGATTTCAAATTAGTCCCTGTGGCAGTCCTAATAACGCCGGACTTTAGTAAAAAAACAGGGACAAACAAGGAGGCAAATGTCTGCATGCATGTTTTTCTTAAAGTGGATCATCATCTCCCATTTGTTAAAAATGAAAAACAAGCATTGTTAAGCGGTCCTGAACTTTTAGTTTTGGAAATAGTTAAGGCATAAGACCTCGGAGTGACAACAGTACAAAGGAGCAATACATGTAATTGCCTAGGTGCAATGAAAATCTAGCAAAATAACCAGTATTATCAGAATTGCCAATATCAGAATGGCAATAAGCAATGTCCATACAACAAAGTTGAATGGGTTTTGAAGTGTGAGGGCACCGATTTCAGTGGGCTCACATCCCAGGGTCTCCTCTGTAAATGTGTTGCTGGAGACAAACTACCATTTGTTTGCATTATCGATTCATTAAAATGTGCTGTAATTCACAAGGTGATGTCTTCAAATGTCTTGTCTGGCCTGGCTAGCAGTACAAAACCAGAGCCTTTTCAGTTTACTGTCACAAAGAAAAGCAGGAAAATCCTCACAGTTTGAAGGCTGGAATCAATAAAGGTTCAGTATTTTTGCTAGAAATAACGTAATAAACAAAATAATTCTGGACTAATTTGCAGTCAATTGACTAATGGAATAATTGGTTAAGATGGACTCTGGAGACAGACGCCATGTGCTAACTGAGACCACTGACCCGTCACAGGGGCCTCGATGTCCAGCAGGTTCTTCTCTGCACGCAGGATTGTGGCGCCCTCCCCTATGAGCCTCAGGGCCACCGCCTCCTCCACGCGGCCCTCCTTGGTTAGGTGTGCTTTCAGCACGTCCACTTTGGGCTTCCCATCGCTGTCAAACACCTCTTTAGCCGTCAGCCGGTGACTGGGAGGGAACGGGACAGCTGCAAGGGTTAAACACAGACACAGAAACACAACATCACTACGGCTGCTTTCATTACATATTTACAGCACCGTATTATACCTTCCATCGACAAAAGGCTTCTAAAAGACACACAGTTGATTCCATACCACTGGGCAAAAGGCATTTAAGCGGTTTGATTAGCAGGTACAGACCCACACCGGGTCCAGTCTGGTTCAGTCTGGGCAACATTCACAGCCAGAGAGATTACACTTTGAAAATAAAGCACAGGAAAAGAAAAATGCATATCAAAAACCTTTCATATTGAGTATTATCTTGCATATGTAACAACGTCTAGGCTATATCTAAACGTGCTCAGCTTTACGTGTGTGATGGGAAGAAGAGAGACATCGTCTTCAGTGGGACATGCGTTTACTTCTCCGTCAGTCACATTTATTCAAAAGAGTAAAATGCTGTTTATTTCGGCGAGGCTTGAAGGCGTCGTGGAAATCAGACTGAACAAATCCACAACAAATCTCTGTTACTGTCAATTTAATTAGCGGCTTATAAAGGATGGCTTTTCATAGAAATCCAATGTGTCCCAACAACGTTTGGATCCAGCCCGTGCATTCAAAAGCCTGAAAGCTGTTTGCGTGCATTTTCATTTAAAACAGTGAACTTTCCAATCTAATCACAGCACAAAGGAATAGATGGTGCCCATTTTCTATGCAAATAGCCCAGTGAGTCTTTAGACAGACACTGAATGGGAAGCGTGGTCTTGTAACAAAAGAGCAGAAACCCCACAATGCAATTCTTTAAAATAGACCTCATGCCAAAGCCATTTTAGCAGCTGACATCAAACAGGTAAAAAGGAACTTAATAAAACCATAATTTAAAAAAAAGGTACTTTTAGTGGACTCTGCCTAAACAAAAGCCTAGTCCGCTAATACTTCATTTCTTACAACCCCCCGACGAGCATATTACTTACTGACAGCGGAGGTACAAAAAGGACGTAATTAAACGGCACATCCAGTGGACTTTCAAATTCAGTAGATTAAAAAATAAGACTTGCTTTAATTAATGACCATATGCAGACTTGGCACATAGCATACGGGGTGTGACTAATTCCCTAAGCCAGAGGCAATCAGTTAACTTGGTGGCTGTGGTGTGGGGTGTGTGTGTGTGTGTGTGTGTGTGTGTGTGTGTGTGTGTGTGTGTGTGTGTGTGTGTTAACATCCATCCTTCCCAAAGGTGACATCAGCGGTAATCAGACCTACACTTTATCTGTGTCACACTATGCTTAGTGACAGACGATATTTGGGATCCCAACCACAGTATCTGAAGCTTTCAAACAGGTGTGTGTTGAAATTGCAGATTTAACTGGACTTGCAGATTTGTACCCCGGAGTATCACGGTCTGAATCCCCAAGGCGCAAGAGGCGGGCTATCTGACTGATGAGAACGTAGACATTTCTCTGCACACATATAATGCGTGATCCACTTACATAAAACTCTTAACATTGCCTAAAGCCAACAACAGCTGAAGTGGAAACCTATTTCTGATATCTGAAAGTCAACATTATGATGCTGATAAGCTATTTTTCCCCGTTGCTCCAGCCCCCATCTGCATACTTAAGACCAAAATGGGCTCTTAACACAAACTATGTCCGAGCCAAACAAATACTCCATGTGCTTCAACAAATCTTTCAAAACAATATCAGCCTAAATCTGCAGTAGTTATATGGGGCATTCAGAAATAGAGCGATAGAAATACCCAAGGCCCCAGGTTGGCCTCCCCTGAGCACCTGCTGTGCAACTGTAGCCCGAGGCCAGGTCCTTGGGGCTTTTGACGTGTACGACTCCACCGCACTGACCCCTGAGATGTTGGACACATACAGCGTGAACATTTGTGTGGAATATTAAAGTCACAAATTAGGCGTATCGATTTGAGTAGGCGGTCATGATAAACTCCAGGAAAATGTGCAGAGCTGTCAGATGAGGGCAGAGGGTATGGTGCTTAGTTTTTTTTCTTTGCCCACGTTGTAAGCCCATCAGGCATTACTGAAATGACAGGTAAACTCCCAATGCAGACTGCCGCAACCACACTGCTCTGGAATAGGCGCTTCATGAGACTAAACCAAGTTATTTATTAACTCTCTCTGCAAAAAAAACGTATTCTGTGTGGAGAGGTAGCTGGTAACAACATGGGGTGTAATGGTTGTAACGATTATCCGATTTTGTTTTTGGGAAAAACAAATCGGCATCACTCAAACTGTTAAAATATTGCCATGTGACCCAATGTCAGCCTTGAGTTGAGAAGACTGAGTTGAGCGCAGCACAACAGCGCAACAGTTGGCAGCATCAGAGTAGCCGTGGATGTTGACCCCACAACCTGAAGTCACAAAACGTAACACATGCTAAAATTAAAAAACATTGAGGAATAACATTATTCTTTCATAGAAATAACCTGGGTGAAAGCTGTGGTTGTTGGCGCCCTGGCATCCTTTTAACACATCATCCTTCCATTTCCTACGGTCTCGACAATGGAAACACTGAACTGTGTGAACCCTGTGGCATTTCTAACAACCCTCTTATTAAAAGGAGTAACATCCACCGCTGCCAAAACATGACACGACACATTGTAATGGTCGCTTCTTTACGCTCTGAAGAAAAAAGGCGGTACCCCCGTGACAGAAATTCAAAGTCCTGAGCAAAGGAAAAGGCATAACGTGGATTAACAACTCAGTGGAGACCGACCCATCATCAAAACTTATGTTGTGTTCAGTTGTTTGAACAAGAAAATAAATGGTGATGTCAAATATGGCATTAAAAAAAAAAAAACGGGCCACATCTGTCAGTTTGCTGTGATTAACCTTTTAAATATGAGCTATTGTCAGTCAAAACAGAAAAAAAAAAATCTAAACCCTTTTCCAATTCCCCCCCCCCCCCCCCCCCCCCACCACACACAGCAACTGTTGCATCTATTCTTCCATACAGAGCTTTATAGTTAAGCTGACCTGAGGCTATCGGCCTGAAACCCAAGTATAACTCAAAAACGGTCTCGATTAGTCGGTTGCCATTGTCTTCATTCATTTTTCCAACTCTCTATTCCCTTCTGTTATGTAACTGTGAAATTACACTGCAGCCTCGAATCTCGCATGAGAGAGAAATGATGATAAAGTGAGAGAGGTTCAGAGAAGATAAAAAAAACAACCAAATCTGCATCTGATTTAACTTCACCTGGTAATTTGTCTCAGATTAGCATTGTAATTTCCAAGATACAAATTAAAGCCATCCATCAACTTTAAGGTTTAAAGGCTACTAGACCAGTAAACCTCCGAATGTCTGGAGGGTGTGCTAAATGAACTTTAAAGTTGATCTAATGAAAGTATACTATCTTGTGTTGGTCAGCAAGCTTTATAGCAACATTTAATGAGTTCCTTCTTCGGTGGATTAGCGTCGAGTCTTAGTCTTGAGCTCACAAAGCTTTAGATGGTCCACCCCGGCAGCCACCTGCAACATCCGTGAGCAGAATAACCATCCCCGAGTATAGGAGACGTTCAGGTGTGCGGGGGTTGCAGTGCATCTGAAACTGCTGAGAAACGGTGCGAAAGCAGTCAGCTTGAAATGTTCAGGTTGATGTAGTTCAGAGCTTACGCGATCTCTCGGAGGACTGACACAGCGGGAGGTGCGCCGTCGTATGGTGCTGGACAGATCAGCTTAATTGGAGCGAGCGAGACGGACTGCTGCAGAGCTCACAGAGCAGCGCCTGGCTTCATTTAGCCAAGAACACGGAGTGCAAGCTCGATTCTCAACTGGCAGCCCATATGTCTACAATTCCTGCATATCTTTTCCCTCCTCGGCCTTGTCAGCTGTCTGAAAGCCGTGTGTGTGCTACACCTTGCATTACAAATACAGAACAAACAACAGTCCAGTCACAGTCAGTGATATTCAGGAGAGATTTATGGAACACAGAAGACTACTACTGAGCAAAAAACAAACGACAAAGCATGCATGTACTTTGTGCTGTATAACATCAGAAATTGTTTAAGAAGTGCTTTTATAATAAGAGTAAGCATAGTAGTACAGCTCCACTCACACAATACGGGCCCTAACTAGTTCCACAGCTAGCAGCCATGATGGTTTATTTTGATCAACTGCACAGCAGTACCTACAGAAAACATCGACTGTGGCTGCCCCAGCCGGTCATGAAGAGCAAGCTATCTGCGAATAACTGCCTCTGTAATAAGTCAGCACTGTCCAAGCTGAGTCGGGACTGTGGCCAATAAACGGGCATTGATTAAACAAATGAATTCCTTTAAAAACCATACAGACACGGCAGACTGCTCGGCGAGAGAGGCGACAACCTATGATAAATTATTACAACTCCAGGGCCGGAAACATAAATCCCCCGATGCACAGCATCTTCCCGTCAGAGTCCAAATTGACCCCCGAGAAACTGCTGACGGTGCACGATGCAGCGGGAGCCCTCACAAAGCGTGGGCGAGACTCGGGTTGTCACTGTCCACCTCAAACCCTCCGCCCCCTTCCACCAGACAAGCCACCAGACCAGCAATTTTCCTCCCCCGAGACTCAGCATGACCAGTGGAAATCTCAGCGTGAGCAACAGAGAGCCGAGGCCGAACAAAGACTCCAGAACTATGCGCGAGTGCAACAAAGGTCAGTTCACACGAAGCATAGAATACCAGAAGTAATTTGACTGTGTGGTCAGACGTTGTTATGCAAAGGCAGCGTGCTGTCTGATCTAAAGCACGATACTGATCTTTACTTCCATACACGCACAAAACACTAGTCACTAACCCTCTTAACCAGTTGCCTGTTTGGGGGGACTGCGCTGGGCTCTGTATTCCCGGGCAAGGTAAGTGGCTGGCAGAATTGACAAGAAGTTGAAACTCACTATCTGATCAACGTAGGTAAATACCGAGGCCAGAAGGATTAGGACACAACGGGCTCCTTGGACCAGATATGTAAAAGCCCTCCCCCACAACTCCTACACGATGCAAAACACCCGGACTGGAAGAGACACAAAGCCACCACAGAACCATGCAGCCGTGTCGTTTGTGGACGTTCCGTGCTAGTTTTGGGGCTTTAACATATCTGCACGCCATTAGAAACGCATGCTGAGGTTAGCACAACACGCGGATCGCCATGTGAGTCAATCACAATATAATAGGTGGCGCTGAAGACCCGCCGGCGAGTTCCCGGTCGGCTACAGCCGCAACAGAGGGAGAAGGTCGTGTATAAGACAAAGACAGTGTGTCAGCGTTGCTCCACCGTTGTAGGGTATGTGAAAGGAAACACATGTGACATGCTAACGCACATCCAACAGCATCGCCCAGATGTTGTTGACATCACAGGAATGAAAAATGAAATGAAAAAGTGCTTTGTTTAAATTGTATTAAATGTAATATATATTTATGAGGAACTTACAATTTACACTCTGTTTTATTAGAAATCCCTACACACAGGCCTGAAATACACAACCATGCACAGGATCTATGCATGCACTAATGGAGAGATGTCAGAGTGGGGGGGCTGCCAGTGCTGAGCAGTTTGGGGGGTACAGTGCCTTGCTCAAGAGCGCCTGGCAGTGCCCAGGAGGTGAAGTGGCATCCCTCCAGCCACCAGTCCATACTCCGGTTCCCAACCCAAGCTCCTTAAATATAGTCAAGGTGGAACTAATTGACACACTCTTGATGCACATGTGTTTGTATTATTCCATGTATTTTCCATTTCATTCCATAAGAGATGCTATTTAGTTTTATGGCCTATTGTGACCTTTCGGGAAAGTAAGTAAACCAAAGTCGCCAGTGGTCAAAAGTCCATCTCTGTCCCCAGCAAAAGATTTTGTCCATGACTAACACTTGCACAACTGTTTGTTCAAAATAAATGACAAGAAACTCATCTTTATGCATCTGGAGTTATTTTCCGTTGTACCAGACTCGCGTGGAGCCGTGACTTTTGTGAACCGTCACCCTAGTCTCTTTGTGGTCGTTTTGGGTCTCTTTCTGGGACATTTTGCATTTGCTGAATACGGGCCCGTTTAGTCATCCATCCCCGGGTAAGAGAACGCAACCAAAGTGTATTTGTTTGCAATAGGCAACACACAGTAGCACATCAAAAATTGTGGAAAGAACAGTATAATGGAGCTGCACTGTAAGCATGAGATGAATCTGCTATTGACAGTACGGAAATGAAAAAATTCAATCACACTCAGACTTTTATTTCAGTTGGAAGCCTTTTAGTTATAAAGCATCCACTGAGAGTGGTGAACGCACAGGAGGACGACTGCCAAGTGTTGAATAGAGCACCAAGAGTGTGCAAGTCATTCTCCACTGATAGCCTCGGTTTGTTAATTCGATTACACAAACATTTAATTAGAGCGGGATTAGGAGTCCACGATGACCGGAACGCGTGCGCTTCTGTAGACGGTAGGAAAACCAAGGACATGCTGTACATCAGGAAGCCCCACAACTTCAAATGTCATCTGGCTGCAGTTTCCTTGCTTCACTATTACCACCATGGAGTCCATTCAGAAACCTACCTGACATGCATAATGCAAAAGATAAGGCTCTCTTTGCTGACTACAAAGAAGTGCAGCTGCTGAACCATATAACGCACTAATTCACAAGGTGATAAATTATTTGCAATATGGTCTAACTCACACACTGGATGAACCAGTGCGCTGAGCAGCACAACTGACTCCGTACACCTAGTATTGGGAATTGTGACTCTGTACAGCAAAGATATTACGTTATATGAAGACGTATTAAAATGGAAGTAAAGCTATAGAACATATAAGCCTCCCATCTGGCCACCGAGGACCGACCAGAGATTTAGAAAAGGCAGGCGGGCTTCAGGACTAACGGTGAAAAGGTCACTTCGAAATTGGCGTGAACCTCTTTGCCATGCATTAGCAGGGATAGAAACCGGCCCTGAACGCAACGCTTAACGGAGCGTAGCTTTGAAAGCTCAGGGCTTCTGAGTCTTCCGAATGTATCTGCGCAGGATGGGAGATGGGGGGGATGGGGGGGGTACCTCTGTGGTTGAGGCAGGAAGGAAAGCTGAGCCTATGGCACTCTTCTTCCCAGAGACAGACAGAAAGAGAGAGAAAAAGGAAGAACCCTTGGCTTCGTCAGAGGAAATAAAAATGCAAAAGGGGACAGAGAAGTGTCAACAAAGACTCAGGGACGTTGTGCCTGAAGATAAGTAATGCTACAGAGCCCACTAGGTATTAACAATAACCTATTTAATCATTTGTGCATACAAATTATCAATTGTGTCCTCAAATTAATAATTTGTGCTCCTGCCCTATTCAGTTTGCTCCCTGTAATTAATAATTCATGCCCTAAAATTACAAAATTGAGCCTTCAAATGACTTAATTTGCTCTAATTAATAGCACACTTGTCTTAGACAATAGTTGAGTTAAAAACCCCAATTCCAATGAAGTCGGGACGTTGTGTAAAACGTACATAAAAACAGAACAGAATGATTTGCAAATGCTTTTCAATCTATAATCAATTGAGTACACTACAAAGACAATATAGTTAATGTTCAAACTGATAAACGTGCAAATATTCCCTCATTTTGAATTTGAAGCCTGCAACACGTTCCAAAACAGCTGGGCCAGTGTTACATCAGCTTTGTTAGAACTTATTCAAGGCATCAAATTCAA
>NW_022605599.1:306850-320844 GCF_008692095.1 Etheostoma spectabile | reverse complement strand
TGAATATCTGCAAACAAAACAATAACGTTTCAGTTTGAACGTTAGCTTTATTGTCTTTGTAGTGCATTCAATTGATTAGAGGTCGAAATGGATTTGCAAATCATTGTATTCTGTTTTATTTACGATTTACACTACGTTCCACCTTCATCGTTAATGGGGTTTGAACATTGGACGGTGTATTAACATTCCTCCTTGCCGCTTCGCTGCTCAGCATAATGCATTGAAAAAAAACTGCTCAATTAAATGGGCCACTTGGGTAGTTTAATTCATATTTTGCAATAGAAGAAAGAAAAAAAAAAAGAAAGAAAAGGGGGATCTTTTTCAAGTGTTGACACGCTTTTATTGTTGTCACCCCACTTATTAATTTGCGGAATAACATTTCTGTTCTGTAAATTCATGTTAGGGTTAGGGGTTATTAAATTCTCAATTTGAGGCTACTTATACCTATGTGTGTGCTTATATTTATGAGTGTGCTAATGATCTCCATGTTACCCCTGATACTGGCTGCAACTTAAATATTTAATATCTTTTCAACATACATTAGCCTAAACGGCTTCAAATATAAGAAAGACTAAATAAATGCAAGTTCTGAAAGCGTATATATACTGCCCATTTCAAATGTAGTCAACAGCCCGCGGTTGATGGCAAAGCTGATTGTAGCCGTATAGACCATCACTTTCATTAAATGCTACCAGTGGACTGGAGTTGCCGACCATCATCATCTGCTGCAGCGGTATAAGCTTTAACATCGCATAAACAAACAGGAGAGATAGTAGATACAAGTGAGTAAAAAGGGTTGCCAGGGAAACAGCACTGAAGAAACTCAGTTTTTATCTTTCATCCATCAAACTGTTGGCTTAAAAATGAGTCGCCGGCAGCAAGTTAGATCCTGCACCGTGGTGATCCAAGGCTGGAAATGGGAGCAGAAGCCTTCTCATGCATATTCCACGGATGTATGGCAGAATGTGAGCAACACGAACATAAGGAGTGGGAAACTACAGCTGTTCACTGCAGCAACATGTGGCTGTCTCCACAGAGGTTCCCATCGATGGCCGCTATCTCGGGATCCTCGTTATTAAGATAAGACAGGTCAGACACTAAACAAGCCAACAATACACCGAGGCCTGTATGCATCCTGCCAAGGCTGTCAGGGTTATCAAAGACCATCCCGCTCTGATAGCCCACAGCAGTGTTTTAGAGACCTGGGCAACAGCAATTTTAGAGTGAGCGACAAGCAAACGTTAATCCTGCTGCTGGCTCAACAGATTTTACATGAGATGTAGGCAGCAGCAGCAGGTGATCAAAATGCACCGCGGCACAGACAGCACTCCGAGTACAGTAAGTCCCTGATTAATTAGTGAGGTTAGGGCTGAAGCGTGGGAGGCTGGCGTGGGTGAATGGAGGGATGGATAAATGCATGGATGTGTATGTAAGGACAGATAAAAGGGAGTAGGCGGCAGACGCTTTGGTGGGGGGGGGGGATGGGCATTTTTGAAGGGATGCTCCTACACTAGATTTCTGGGGGTGGTGGGGTGTGTGGCGAGCCATCAGTGTAGCAGCGGATCAATGACACAGCGCGGGGCCGGCAGGGCCCTGGATCACGGCTGCAGAGTGACTTCAGTGGTTTGGAGCTGAAGCGGGGGAGGGGCATGAGTCAGGGAGAGTGAAAGGATCAGTCAATAAAATAGAAATGCATTCACACACGGCCAAGTGGGGGAAAAAAAGTGTGCTGGGGAAAGAGCACCTGTCAGTAAGGCTGGGTGATACGGCAAACAAATATGATCACGATCATTTTTTCCATTTTGATCACGCTATTTAATTTGATAATGCTGCCAGTTTGAAGAGTATCCTGATAGTAGCCGATACCTGATCAAATCAGAGGGTTCATAAGGTAAACTATAGAATCTAGTTTATTAACATAATGTAACATTTAACTGTGCAAACATGGCTTGGTTTAGATTATATTTTGTGATAAAAGAATAGAGGGAATAAGATCTAAATGTAAACATTTAACTTTGCAAACATGCTTTACCTGGGTTAGGGCTGTGCGATAGGCTGTTATATCTATCCATAGAGTAAAACATGTCCAAAGTTAATATTCGTTATCGACCTGAATGTTATCGCAATCCCATTAAAGACTGTTTTATCGCCCAGTCCTAGCTGTCACTCCCTGGATCACAGTTCAGTGATGGGATGTCCCTGCAGATTTACCATTCTCACACAACTTATAGTACTCCCTGACCACAGACAGTCAGTCTACAGTCTAGAAAGCCTTATTAAATATTGACACCATTCCTTCTCTGAGCACAAAGTGGCAGTAGTTAGGTATAGTAGCTTTTTGGATGGAATCTTTAGGGTCTACTTTTGTACTGAGCAAGACACTAAGCCAAATGGGTGGCTTTTGTTTTATTCAGCAATGTAAGATTCAAATAGCGAGTATGGTCAACGTAGCAACATGATGGAAATATGTGAAAGTTTTATCAGACTGCCTCAGTGATTCTTTCTGCCTCAGTGCTTTTACATTTAGATACGTTTTTATTTCATGGAAACACAAGTGCAAGAAATCTATAGCAAGAAGTTTGATTGGTATGAATTCATTGCTGGCTTTCCTGACTAGTATAAAGCCTTCTCCTAGGCTAAATCCATTTTTCCAAAGAATCACCTTGAATCACCGAAACTGGGCCATTGTGTAAATATTTCTGTGTAATTAGACCAATTACATTGGAAATGTACAAAGAAAGGGTTCAGATTTCAGTCCAGGTAAAGGCGCAACACCAGTCAGACAGACCTGACGAGATTCAGACACGTCACTTCCAACTACTGTACTAAGAAGCTGGGACTTAACATGGTTGAAGTGAATTATGCAAGACATTAAAAGTTTGGGCAGTACTGTGTAACAGGCCAGCATGAAAAAAAAGCTCAATTTCAATGTAAAACACTGCAGCTTTCCAGGTTTGCGGAGATGTTAACACTCTCTGGCATTTCCTCTGAAAGCCACTCTGACAGGCTCTGAAGAAGATATTCCCTGCTAGCTTTGCCGTGCTGAGGCCTGCCCCCCCTCCTCCTACTCCACAATGCCGTGACACAGGATTAGCTTTCATTAGAGAAGGCGTTGTAATCAGCTTTGGAGTATAGCAGAGACGGAACAATGGAGGAGGCAGAAAGGATCTGGAAGACAGGGTGCTATGGGTGCATGCTCGGGTGTATGCAAGCTATTCCCACAAATGGAACCTGTGGCACATCACAACCAGACAGCTTCCTAGCCACACTTATCTGCACATCCCCCAGTGTTACGTACTACATCTACAAGACTCCTATCAATTCAACATGCTAATTCCTTCACTTGTCATTCTAAGGCCCTCGCACAACAAGCAGACAGTCAGCTGCTGTTAACATATTCTGACCATTATTGGCAGTCTACAGACAATAAGAGAGAAAGCCATGTGACTGTTGCTGTTTGGACAAGTGAATCTGAGATTGCACCTAATTAGTCTGGTTTATCCTTAATTGCTCCCAAGCGAGACCATGAGTTTACACTGCAAAGCAAAGAAATGTGCATTACATATGCATACATAGCCTTTTTTGTGCAACTGCACAAAGAGTAAAAAAAATTAATGTTTTCAAATTTGACAACTGATCACAACAAATTAAAGTAGATCTGGCTACCCCCCATATGCTATCACGTGTCTGGTCTTGGCCTCAATGATGGCATCTTTCTGCAGGGCTTCAAGGCAACAATTTCAACCTTTTCATGGTAAACAGAAAGGTCAGGCAGCTAAGAAAGGATTGGTGGGTGCGTTTGGACTCCAGTCTGGACAGAAACTGTCCCCACTCGTGCACAGAACCAGCTTTGTGTGAGTCCTTAACCACTCTCCACCATGCTGTCAACTGGCACTTGTATTGGGAAGGACTGACAACACAGGTCTATCGAGAACATATGTCCCCACAAACCCTAGAGAGCTTCACCAGAGCGCAAAAGCCACTTTACAAAGCGTTGGTGCTGGTGCTGGTTCTGGGAG
Organism: Etheostoma spectabile; assembly: GCF_008692095.1. NCBI lineage: Eukaryota > Metazoa > Chordata > Actinopteri > Perciformes > Percidae > Etheostoma > Etheostoma spectabile. The sequence continues at coordinate 316,825 of NW_022605599.1, read as the reverse complement.
TGTGTAGGGACATCCAGACGGGTGGCTGGACACCATACCGATCCGCTGTGTGCAGTTCAGTTAGGGTTGCAGTTGGCACAAAACCCAAGATTTGACTTCAAAAGCTTCACTACTAAGTTTATTATGTGAAACTCAATACTATAATGTAGGGCTGGGCAATATATGGATATTATATCGATATCGTGATATGAGACTAGATATCATCTTAGATTTTGGGTATTGTAATATCCTAATATGGCGTAAGTGGTGTCTTTTCCTAATTTTAAAGGCTGCATTACAGTAAAGGGATGTGATTTTCTGAACTTACCAGACTGTTATGTAACTGTTCTATTATTTGCATGTAACCACTTAGTCATTATATCTACATTACTGATGATTATTTATCTATAATCTCATTGTGTAAATATTTAGTGAAAGCACCAATAGTCAACACTACAATATTGTGGTATCAATATTGAGGTATTTGGTCCAAAATATTGTGATATTAGAGTTTCTCCATATCGCCCATCCCTACTATAATGATACCATTACAGCAAAGTACAAATATATTGCAGACCACAATTAAACTGGACAGCTTCATAGCAAAATGGTCAGTTCAGAAAAGCAAATTAGTTCTACATTTAGCACCTGCTACTGAATGTTTTTATTAATTTCACTGCCTGCTGCAGTCAACATACATATACACATCAATAGGAAAATGTTGTTACGTTGCAGAAACTCCAACTGACTTCAGTGTTTTCTGTAGTCATTCACAGCTTTCCTCCGAGATAATATGCCTCAACAGGCGTGATCACACCTCCCAAGGAGGGCTCGTTGGCAGCCGAGATGTTGGCATTTCTAGAATGCAATTACTAGACACATACAGAGGGGTTGAGGCCAGTCTGTATTTTTACCCACACTTGGTAAACGGAGCATGCAAGACTTGAGGCTGACCCCAAAGAAAAAAAAACACTGCCTGAACTGTAGATAACGTTCCTCATTATTAATTAACCCCGCTTCCTTACTTCTCTCAGCTGTGGTGGTTACCGGTTAGACTTGAAAGTGCATACCTCTCTGCCACTATCACAATGATCTGTAAACTGGGGCAAACCCTCCCAACCATACTAGAATAGCCCCATCACATATGTGACAGGGCATTCCTCAATGCTGCGTCAAAAGGACAAGGGCGGGTCTGAACTGGCAAGCACAAATCAAATATATAACTCAGTTGAAACTGTAGAGAGGGATTAGCATTCAAGTATAAATAAGACATGTCTAATATTGTAACAAGCATCTTTCTGGCATCAAATGTTTGTGTCCAAGAGATCCATGGTTGAGTTTTAATTTCTGGCAGACTGACTGTGGTTTTTCTGAGGGACAGGTGGTAAGGCAATGGGATGGCGCAGCCAGCCACCTCCTCCCACCTCTTGCCAAGACAACAAGGCCCCTAAGAGTCCCTTTCCTTTGCCATTGCTTCCTTTCCCCCTCTTGCCTACGCCCACCTCTCAAGCCCATCTCTAGGCCATGACTGTGCGGGTGTGGTGGGTTCTCCTGCCAGCAGGGCACCTGGCTGCCAAGAAAGAAAAGCAGGAAAATGACACTGGGCTGGGATAAGAGGGAGGGCGGGCAACAGTAGGATTACTTCTCTAATGAACAAAAGGAATTCTGAGTCAGCAAGACACACACACACACACACACACACACACACACACACACACACACACACACACACACACACACACACACACACACACACACACACACACACACACACACACACACACACACACACACACACACACACACACACACACACACACGAAGCTGTGACGGAACCCCTGAAGTAGCTGCTATTATGCAACCCTTCTGGGCTAAAAGTGACTGTAACGTAAATCATCCTTCCCTGCAGCCAGCCTGACCTCCATACTGCCGAGAAAGCACTTTCAAAATTCACTCATGGAGTATTATGTTGAAGGCACCATCTGTGCGGGCTTTACTAGCGGACGTGAGATTAAAGGCAGTTAAAGCATCACTTTGGAAAGCCATGTCTGCAGTCAGCATCCGATCAAAGATAAGAGCTGTAAGTAAGGGCCAGGGTAGTGCTGGGTAGCGTGGGTCGAGCCGTAGTGGACTGCCTAGGTCGTGCCCCCGATTCCTCTGGGCCAAACAGGCCTGCTACAAAGGTCATGCGTCCTTGAGGATCGGGTCAGTGCATAAATCCAGGACTTCGAAAGGAACACTTGACAGCTTGACTGCCTGAAGGGAGCGTCGCAGACTCTCCCCTGCTGTGGTCATGCATATCTTTTTACATTTACAGACCAGATACAGTAGCTCAGTATTTTTCAATGGCTTTGCTTCTGCACTTTTAAAAACATTCCCACTTGGCGGGTTCCTCTGCAGAGCTACCCTTAGCCTCAGTTGGTGACTATTTGTATTACATGACCATTACATGTCTATTAAAAGACTGAGCATGTACAAGTTGTATTAAACAACTGTATTTTATGTTAATGATAATTTCCTTCAACCAATGACAACAGAGGCACAAAAGCATACACCGCCATATATCCTGGCAGTTTGCTGATTCTGAAATGCTAAAATTTACTTTCATCAAAAGCAAATTATACAGACATCCCATGAGCGCGGCAGCCTAATACCGTGAAAGTGCGTAGCTCTGTACTATATACACCATCTGTTAGGCTGAAAAGAAGTCTCTGCCCTCTTAACCGCGGTCTACAAAACAGACAGTACTCAACAAATGTTGAACACAGCTTACACTGCTGCCTGCCAACGTTACTGTCGAGTGTTTGAGGGAAAAAAAATGAATTTGGTCTGATAGAGGTGGAATGCTAAATTGATTTGATTCTTGCCAATAGCTGCCGAAGTGCTGGCTTATAATCACTCGGAGATACACTATGGCAGATTTGTACCTCGATTTGGCCGCCCCCAAGGCTTGCTACATTCCTCCAGGGGGATCGGATTACGTCCTGTACAGGGAGACGGGCCCGAAGCATTATGGGTGTTTTGGTCTTACAACATGGGTCTGACACAGTTGAACAGCAGCGTTAGCAAGCAAGTGTGCAAGGAGGAATGAAAAGAAATGCTGAATGAACGGCAGACAGTCGCCTAGAGGAAGCACTGCAGTCCTGGTGGAGAGCAGGGACGGCAGAACCCGAGGTAGACATATGTTGGCTGGAAGACATGACAGCAATAGAAAATAGTTGATTCAGTCAAAAAGAAAAAAATAAATCTGCCTAGTACAGTATGTCTCAAAGTTTTGACGGGAAAAAAAAAAGAACAGTGTTGACTAGTAAGTAACTGTCGAGCCCCGGTAGAAAAGCTGTCAAAGACATTGTAGTCTTTAGTCTTCTTGAGACAGTGTGTCATGGACATACCCATACTTGTGTTCGCAGCGGTAAGAGTGCGCCAGTAAGCGTGTGTGTCACTTCTCAACCTTGCCAGTTTCTGTGGGGGCTGGGCCACTATTAAAGGCTTGCATGTATAGCAAAGCAACAAACAAGCTGCCAAAGAACATTACAGCTCGTTAGCTTGTCAGTCGGGGTGTGTGTGTGTGTGGTGTGTGTGTGTGGTGGTGTGTGTGTGTGTTGTGTGGGTTGGTGTGTGTTGGTGTGTGTGGTGTGTGTGTGTTAAATGAGTGGACTGGGAGGCTCCTACTACTTCATTGAGGTTGACATTCTTAGAGTCGTCACCGACACATGCACAAGCACACGGATGCATGTAGAACAGCACAACAATGAAGTAGTGATCAATCAACCACTCTGTACTAAGAACCAGGATCTCTCTGCAGGCGGTCAATAAAGCAAATGCTCCCGCTCTAAGTGGCAAGCCCACTTGACACCAAAAAGATGGAGTCCACGAGCCCGCCCTCAACTCCAAGGTGGATTGGGAGCTGGAGGGCATTAACGCTCAAATGATTGGTCATTGTAATTTATGGATCCCTAGCGTGGTTTGGACAGGCAAAAAAAAAAAAAAAAAAAAAAAAAATCAATCAGAGCCCTGGGACACATTAGCTCTCCACAATCTGGCTAACGAGGCCCACTGTGAGCTCAGACAGATGAGATATCAGTTTGCACGATCATCACGCTCCCCTTGGCCTGGCAACTGTGGAGGCCGACTCAGACCCGGCTTAACTTCCAGGGGGTTGTGACGGTCTGTGACCGACCTTGTGTTGGACACCTACGGTCTATCAGGAACAACCGTCTATTACCTCTATTGAAAATTAAATATAACTTTAACCAAGATAAATGTAACTAGCACTATCACTAACAGAAAATATACTGCTCAGGGCCTATTGCCAGGAATGAAATGTCCCTCATGCTCTACACTCCCTGTTAGGATGGCGTTGCATAGCTGTCCACCAGAGGACGCTCACAACGTCCCTGTTAGGGATGGCGTTGCATAGTCTGTCCACCAGAGGACGCGCTACAACGTCCCTGTTAGTGATGGCGTTGCAGGTCTCACCAGAGGACGCGCACAACGTCCCTGTTAGTGATGGCGTGATGTCGTCCACCGAGGACGCTCTACAAGTCCCCGTTATGATGGCGTTGCATAGTCTGTCCACCAGAGGACGCTCACAACGTCCCCGTTAGTGATGGCGTGCATAGTCTGTCCACCAGAGGACGCTCTACAACGTCCTTGTGTTGATGGCGTTGTATAGTCTGTCCACCAGAGGCGTTCAACGTCCCCGTTAGTGATGGCGTTGTATAGTCTGTCCACCAGAGGACGCTCTACAACGTCCCGTTAGTGATGGCGTTGTATAGTCTGGACCAGGGACGCTCTACAAAATCCCGTAGTGAGCGGGTTGTATAGTCTGGCCACCAGAGGACGCTCACAACATCCCCGTTAGTGATGGCGTTGTATAGTCTGTCCACAGAGGACGCTACAAAGTCCCTTAGTGATGGCGTTGCTAGTCTGTCCACCAGAGGACGCTCTACAACGTCGTTAGTGAGGTGTTGCATAGTCTGTCACCAGAGGACGTCTACAACGTCCCCGTTAGTGATGGCGTGCTAGTCTGTCCACCAGAGGACACGCTACAACGTCCATGTTAGTGGATGGCGTTGCAGGTCTGCCACCAGAGGACGCTCTACAACGTCCTGTTAGTGATGGCGTTGCATAGTCTGTCCACCAGAGGACGCGCTACAACGTCCCTGTTAGTGATGGCGTGCATGTCTGTCCACCAGAGGACGCTCTACAATGTCCCCGTTAGTGTGCGTTGCATAGTCTGTCCACAGAGGACACTCACAACGTCCCTGTTAGTGATGGCGTTGTATAGTCTGTCCAACAGAGGACGTCTACAACGTCCGTTAGTGATGGCGTTGTATAGTCTGTCACCGAAGGACGCTCTACAACGTCCCCGTTAGTGATGGCGTTGTATAGTCTGTCCACCAGAGGACGCTCTACAACGTCCCGTTAGTGATGGTGTGCATAGTCTGTCCACCAGAGGACGCTCTACAACGTCCCCGTTAGGGTGGCGTTGCATAGTCTGTCCACCAGAGGACACGCTACAACGTCCCTGTTAGTGATGGTGTTGCATAGTCTGTCCACCAGAGGACGCTCTACAACGTCCCCGGTTAGTGATGGCGTGGATAGTCTGTCCACCAGAGGACGCGCTACAACGTCCCTGGTAGTGATGGCGTTGCATGGTCGTCCACCAGAGGGACGCTCTACAACGTCCCCGTTAGTGATGGCGTTGCATATCTGTCCACCGAGGACACTCTACAACGTCCCTGTTAGTGATGGCGTTGGTAGTCTGCTCACCAGAGGACGCTCTACAACGCCCTGTTAGTGATGGCGTTGCATGGTCTGTCCACCAGAGGACGCTCTACAACGTCCCTGTTGGCAACTCGGAATTTTCTTTTGTTATGTGTTTTTGTTCAAAAGACTTAAGTTTCAATAATGTATTTTTACATTTATTTATCAGAACTTTATTAATGTCTGTTAATAATAAATTAAATAAACAAATTAATTATTTTATTGAGACCCATAATACTACAAATAACTAATGTTAGGGAAATCCGTTGTTTTGTAACATGTGTCTGAATAATAATATCTTTTAAATATCAGTATACGGCCAGTATCGGATTTTAAATAAACCAATCAGTCTTAAAAATCCTTTTTCGGTCGGGCTCACACCCCACACACCACACACAACACACACACACACACACACACACACACACACCACACACAACACACACACACACACACACACACACACACACACACACACACACACACACACACACACACACAACACACACACACAACACACACACACACACACACACAACACACACCCACAGCTTCTGCAGAGTGCGTGGGCCCAGGCAATGGTCCTCCTCTCCTCTCAGGCAGCAGTGACTGAGAGGCCGCCACCATCAGCTCTGAGGCAAACTTAACCCCTGCTTGCCTGGTTGTCGCATGACACATTTTGAGAGATCCATAAGCTGAGGTTTTAGCCCACTCAAAAAGGGCTTGATTGGAAATTCATGCGAAATGTCCTTTTAAAAAGTCATGAATCCAGACTTGGAAGTACATTTTTTTAAGTAAAGTCCTGACTGACTAAAATTCTGGAAATAAATATATGGATGAGAAGCATGTTAGCCAACACTAGTAAGTAGTGTCTCGTCTTATAACACAAAAGCCAAAAACAACATCCTGTCAGGTCAATTATAGAACAAGCTGATATGCAATGAAAGATTTGTTTTCCTACGGTAGACAAGCAGACACCAACCCGGTTCACCACCACGTGGACTAAAAAGGGTTCATTTTCAGCCAGGTGGTCTATAATTAACCCGTGTGAATGAGTGTAAATAAACCTTGGGGCCTCGACTCACCTCCAGCTGTATTTGTATAGCTGGAGTTTCTCTCTCGTCCACACACTGGCTACTTCAGCTGGAGTTAACAACACCTGAAAGAAAGGGAAAGGTAACCTGGGCTCTTTTCACGGAGCAGGTTTAACAGTGAATGAACAAAAGGAAAAACAAAGTGGCATATAACGTGCTTATTTACCCAAATGTAATTAGGGCTTTCCTCAATTAAGCTAATTTTTTGTCATTTGCTTAATGGAGCTGAGAAATAAAAACGGTAAATAGGCTCTATCCAGAACCTGAGAATAGCCTGTGCTTTGGACAGTTGAGAGTGAGAATACATTTCTTCTTTTAATTCCCTAAAAATACTAAATCACATCAGACAAGACAGCCGGATTTAAAAAAATAAAAATAAAGCGTTGTTAAATTTCTCTTATTCTTGCCCCCACTGTTACTCGGGGCTTTAATGAAGCATTCCGAAAGACTTAATTGAAGTATTGATTGGTGTGATAATTAAAAGGAACAGTGCATGCACCATGACCTCACTCCACGCCTGATTAAATCAGTCCGACTGTAGGATTCGCTTCTCGACCCGCAGCAGAAATGATGAAGTAGTGAATAAAAAAGGCGCAGAGGAGGAGTTAACCCTTAACTGCATTATTTTATGGTGCTGCAAACAACCGGCAAGCTGGTACACATGACATTCACTATAAGTCCCACACATACTTCACTTCAAAAAGGTCTCCTGCTTTATAGAGAAAAATGCCCTGAAAAATGTCCGACTGCATTTCAAGGCCTGAAGCCCGTCACTAGCCAGAAACCATTGGCCCACTCGTCTGAATGCACAGCGCTGGGGCCACGTTGGCTGATGCTCTTCTCTGCACCTGTGCTTCAGGGATCGGCCGAACCCAACCCCCCGTCAAAATAAAGCTGCAGTGGACTGAAGCGCTACAACCTGACCACAACTGTTCTGCTCAAACGCCCTAAGAAAAACAGAAAAAAAATTGAGAGTAATGATTGGACAACGTTGGGCTGAAATGAGAAAATTAGGCTTCGCTGGCCAAAAAAGACACAGTGAGGTCATCATAACAAACTCCCTCATAGCTAAGGTTGGATTTTACCCGTCCACCCATAATGACCGACAAACGCTTCAGGGTGTACATGCCTGTGTTTCTGGTGTGCTCCCTCACACCCGTGCCCGCATACTGAAAATGAAAGAAATCTGCATATTCATCAGGTTTCATTTGCATCTGATTTATTGTGTGTGTGTCACACAAGTACCTATGCCCACATGATAGCATAGAGAAGACAATCTTGACTCGACCATTGCCATGAGATATTGCGCACCCTTCTTATGTGATCCCCCCCCCCCCCCCCCCCCCCCCCCATACATGCACTGAGTCGATGAGCTCACACAAGGGTTACAACATTCCTCCCGCTGCGGTGACTTTTCTCTGTGTACTAATCTATCGTTTACAGGCAGCCCGCATATGGCCTGGCTCAATTTACCCATGATAGAATACAGACCGTCGCCTGGCACAACACCGGAGTGTGTCTATGTTTGCATATGTCACACAGCAGCACGCAGGGGCTTGTCCCAACCCACAAAGACAAGTCTCCCATTTGTCATACAGGTATGTTTTCACTAAGAGGAACCTCCTCCTCCTTCCAATAGAGACAAGTGCAGACGTCAAAACTGAAGACGTTTGGTTGTTGTACTCTACGGCGCAAAACAATATTCAGTTCCGCTGACATGGTTTTATGTTTACCATGTGGTTTGAGGTGGCTGTGTGTGCGGATACCTGCGGGCTGGGGTTAAATAAATATTCAGGCAATTCAAAATGTAAACAGAGTGCAATTCTTTTGCTAATATAAAAGCTCTGAGTGTGCTAAAAGGATTCGTTCATTACCCCGACGCATTGATTTTAAGTGATGCAACAATCTGCTAAAAGAAAAAAGGAATGAGTCAATGTGGCTTCAGCAACAATACATTTACGGTCTCTTGGGTCAACTTCATCCTGGATGTCAATACATCACCGTAATTATTATTAATAATGACAGACAAGCACTGCAGATGAACAAAACTACAGAAAGATGCCAGTCTCATGGCATGAACATTTCACTAGAGACTAGAAATGGCAATAGGTGTAAACAGAGCCCCGGGTATCCTCATCTGGCCTTTGAGAAAATGAAAGCCGCCCCCCCCCCCCCCCCCCCCCCGAAGCTACAGACCCAGAAATGTCCTAAGGAAAGCTCGTAGTGGGACTGGCTCTAGTGGCTGGAATTCTGCACCAAGGCTGGATTTTGGGAAAGAGACTTCAGATAGTATTAGGGGACCACTAAGGTCTATATAAAGAGATTCACAAAGTATTAGGGACCACTAAGGTCTATATAAAGAGACTTCGATACATTATTAGGGGACCACTAAGGTCTAATAAAGAGACTTCAGATACAGTATTAGGGACACTAAGGTCTATATAAAGAGACTTCAGATACAGTATTAGGGGACCCCTAAGGTCTATATAAAGAGACTTCAGATACAGTATTAGGGGACCACTAAGGTCTATATAAAGAGACTTCAGATACAGTATTAGGGCACTAAGGGTCTATATAAAGAGACTCAGATACAGTATTAGGGCCACAAGGTCTATATAAAAGAGACTTCAGATACAGTATAGGGGACCACTAAGGTCTATATAAAGAGACTTCGATACAGTATTAGGGGACCCAAGGTCTAATAAAGAGACTTCAGATACAGTATTAGGGGACCACTAAGGTCTATATAAAGAGACTTCAGATACGTATTAGGCATCTCAGCAGCGGGATGGGTTAGCGTTACAGGCGTATCAAAACAAAAATGTCACCCCCCCCAAGAACCCCCCCCCCCTCCCGGCCTCATATGCAAAGCCTGTTTACCTTTTAGTAAAAGTGTGAAACAGCAGCTACATTATGCAGCGTCTTCTGTGTCGACCAAAACGAACGGACATGTCAGCATTTTCTTTTTAGCTGTGGATAGGGGAATGTCTTTTAGGTTACATATATTTTAAACATTTCCTATTTTCCAATCAAATTTAGATGGATATATAGATATATGTGATGTGTGACATGATGTGATAACTCTCCTTTGATTGGATTAACTACAATTTGCCTAAAGATGATTATTTTGTAT
>NW_022605599.1:304287-306840 GCF_008692095.1 Etheostoma spectabile | reverse complement strand
CTGATTGAATGCTTGTGTTAAAAAATAAATCAGATGTTACCCAATACTTTGTTGCACGTTACTCAGTACTTGTTACACTTTTATTTGAGTCATATTATTCTGAAGTAACAGTACTTTTACTTGGCTACTCTCACCACCTCATTGATTCTAATGACATTCTACAGGTAACGGAAAGGCAAAGACATTTCTCCGTAGTCAGCTGAGAAAGACGCACAATGGTGCAGTGTTTACTATTGCACATTAGCCTAGCAGCTAGCTAGAGTTTACTTCTGTTTATAGCTTTATCCAGATAAAACAGCGCGGTTGAATTTCAGCCGGAGTGCACTAACAAGTTGGCGATACGCTGAGTCGCCGTCTGTCTGCTCAGCTGCTAGACGGGCTGCACTCAGCGTCGGCGGAAAACTATTTCCTTTATATTTCAAGTTATTGACAAAAGAGCTTTCTGAACTGTCTGTGGAATGGATCGACGGAGACAGAGAAACTAGAAATCTAGACGCATCCGAGCGGCTGCAACCAGGGTCAGTCTAGCAACTCTCCGTTGGCTGGCGAGCTGGAAAAACCAAATTCTGGTCAGGCCAATCACATTGAGTATAGAGTCGGTGGGCGGGCTTGACATAAGGACGTCAGAGGTGCAAAGGTTCTGCGTGATTTCCCTGCTACTTGAAGACGAAGAAGATGGCTGCTGCTGCTGGAGAATGGAGGGCTTTGGAGTGGGCTTTGGCAGAATTGGAGTTAAGCTCTGAAGTCATTCTTAAAAAGGTCCCATGGCATGGAAATTTTACTTTGAGTTTTTTTAATATATACTCATATAATATGAGTTCCCCCAGCCTGCCTATGGTCCCCCAGTGGCTAGAAATGGTGATAGGTGTAAACCGAGCCATGGGGATCCTGCTCTGCCTTTGAGAAAATGAAAGCTCAGATGGGTCCATCTGGAATCTTGCCCCTTATGAGGTCATAAGGAGCAAGGTTACCCCCCCCCCCCCCCCCCCATGAGAGAGAGACTTCATGGCTTTCAAACGAGCAAAGTGGCGGTTGGTCAAGGCCGCTGTCATGACTGCTACTATTTGTACTATTACCAAAGGAAGAGCTCAGCTCTAATGTTCAGTGCCAACTAACTTTTTAAACACATGTATTCCCCTTGCCAAATAATGAATTAAATTATGCACAAATAAATAACTCACATATCGCTCCTGACCCAAATCATCCTCCGCTGAGTAATTGAATTGAGTCTCTGTTAAGCCAATGATTCACAGCCCTCGACAAAGCATTTGCCCTCAATTTTTGCTTAACAGCATTTGGTGACCCTCCCGTGACACATGGCTTTCTATTTTTGAATTCTGAAAACCCACTTCCTGAATGAACAAAAAGTGTCCCATGACGTAGCTAACGGGCATTCATTTATACATGAGTGTGTATACTCAACCCTCAAATTCCCATTTCTTGGGACTTGAGGTGATTTACTACTCTACTGGCCTCTAATGTAACCCAGCAACCCAGTTGCTCCCAGTTCACTGGGCTAGCCGCTCCTCCCCCACCCTCTCTGTGCTGGGTGTCCAACGTGTAGTTACACGTGTTGTAGACACTGTATTGATTGATTTGTGACTGTGCTGTGCCCGGTTGGAGAGGCATCTAATGACACCGACTCCTGTCCCTGTTCCAAACCGCTTTTTGTAGCCACAGTAGCGGACAAAAGGACCATGTGTCGGTGTGTCTGCGAACCATTTAATGGGAAATGCTAAAAGGTTTGTTTATACGAAGGCTGATTTTGACCACATACGATATGAGTGCAACTTTATGATCCATGGCTCCCGGATGTCACTGTGGGTACGGGCAATCAGGAGAAGTGTTTTTCAGTTTGGTCCTCTGGTTGAAGAGAAAAACGTGGCACATGTAAGGTACTTATGACACAATAGTCCAAAGCTGTTTTAAAACTTGAACCCGTCCCTTGACATAGAAGCTGCAGAACTACCGGTCCAAACATATCAACAGTGGGAGTTCAATGGCTTTTGCAAAAATCCCTGAACTGTACTCATAGGCTTAGCAACAGCCTAAAAATGCCAAGGTAGGTAAACCGTTTTCTCCACTTAATGCTTTATCAAGACCCAACATCCATTTGTTCACATGAATTAGCAAGAGCAGCAGCTAATGCATGGAGTCAGATTACCACCTCTGAGCAGAGCCGCCTTTATCCCCCTATATGGAGCTTAATCTGTCCAAATCCGCCGCTTTGCTGTGCCCTAAATCCACAACAGAGCCTAATTCCTCTTTAATCTAATGAGCGGTAAAGGTGCACTTACTCAGGTTCAGAATACCACAGAATACCACTGACTGTATCTGAGCATCGCAACACAGGTAGTTCAGGTCTTCCCTACAGTGCCATGCCGTGATGCAATGCATTATTGTCACTCATCTCCGAGCCTCTTGCGTCACAGCGGCCTAGGCGAGCAGAGCCTGTACACGACTTGATCGGCTTTGATTATCTTCACGTAGCTCACAGTTTCTGCTGTGGGCAACATTTCCAGGTCGAGCTGGTTGAGTGGACTGCTGTCAAAA
>NW_022605599.1:284361-304277 GCF_008692095.1 Etheostoma spectabile | reverse complement strand
AGGAGGCGGCCCGTCCCCCCCCCCACCCACCCACCCACCAGCACCCAGGCTTCTTCACACGCAAAGGAGACATGACAGCAGCCCCTGAAGACTTGCTTTACTTTTATTTTTATTCAGAAAACTGTAAAACACCCGCAGAGCAACACAACCAGCCCAAATCTTGCACGCTAATTGTTCATGGCAAGGTTGCAGCCAGGGAAGAAAACACTGGAAATACATGGAGGCCAGCAGCTGAAAGACAGCAAACTACGCTTCCCACTTCATAATAAAAAGAATAATAATAATAATAATAATTGCTTCCTCCGAATGAATTTAACTTGATTGGGTATGGTTTTGGCCGATGTGTTCATCCTGTTCACAGGTCAACTTTCTGACCAATCACAAGCTCTAATCAACCACTCTGCCTCTTCAACACGCTCTCACCTGCTAAATCCATTTAGCTGCTGCTGTGGAAGCATCATAGCACTCATTTGCGGTATTCATATTTTTGAGTGGAGCAATTTAAAACAACTTGTATGTACAATTAATCTGGAGAGTGATTATTGTTTTTAAATAATTAAGGAGTTCCTTTTATAAAATGTCAGTCACAATTTCCTAAAACCCAATCAGACATCTTTAAATTGCTTGTTTGGTCCTGAGTGACTGTTGATTTCCGTCCTTTCAGCTCTCTTCTACGTTCTGGTCAAATGAAACGATTCTGTTCCTTAAATTGGATTAATAATTGGAATATTGACTCATAATTGCCCTTATTATTTTTGCCATAATCACCCTAAACAAAAGAGGCTTGATCGCGCCTCCTTTTTCCTTTCACACTTTCTAGAAGTAAGCCGGTGCTGTGCATCTAGTATTAATGAATGAACTCTCAGAGAGGAGATCAATTCAAATCCATTAGAGGAAAACAAAAATCCATTTCAATGATCAGCCTCTCTGTCTCCTCACAATAAACGTTTTTTTGAGCAGCCAGTAGGCCTGCGATTTTTTTAAACTTAGAATTGATATCATACTTCTCTGCTACGATTTCTTTGACCATGACAAAACAAAAAATTAGCAGTACCAAATATAGATTTGTTTGGTACCTATAGCTCATTGTTCATCACCACGGGCCCGGAAACAGAGAGAAGACAGAGCTCCTGTTTTCTACAGTCCAGGTTTAAAACTCACAGAAGAAAGTCGGAGCGTTGGTGATGCAGTCGGCTCGTAAAATTAAATCAGAATCAAAGTCATAACAAAAAACCAAAACAATCAAAGTTATTTAAAAATTTAATCGTGAACAGGGTTAACCAAGACGGTGATTTTTCAGCGATTAATCGTGCAGGCGTAGCAGCCGGTCACGTTATCGCTACCACCCAAGAATGTTGGCAAGCCAGCTGCATAAAGAGCTCGCGCACGCACGCACACAACGCGCACACACACACACACACCACACACACACACACACCACACACACACACACACACACACACACACACACACACACACACACACACACACACACACACACACACACACCACACACACACACACACACAACACACACACGTTTCACTTTATCATAAAGGATATATGTGGCAAAAACAAACTTCAGGACGTAGTTACCAACAATTTGATTCACCGATTGGGGATTAATAACACCAACAGACATCTTGACTTCTCAAAAAATGGCAGGCTAGTTCCACGGAAATGACCGACAGAGCAGGATTAAAATCCCTATTATAAATTGCTTAACTTGATCGACTTTATAATAGAAATCGTACTGCAAATAAAACTAATGATGATGTTTTTGCATGCTAATGAAAAAACATCACAGAGAAGGACAATCCCCCCCCCCCGAGGGAAATTCGTGACTAATGGTCATTTCATATCTCTGTATTGACACTGTGTTTGTAAGAAGCACTATGATGGCACACGTGCCAGATTATGAACAAGAAGCGGGATCGTATGCAGGTGATCACATGCGAGGCAAGGATCAAAGTATGTGGCATTACTTAAGGTTGTGTTCTATAAATGACTCGGCTATCCAGCTGGGATCAGTGGCTGGCATTGCGCCGCTGTCACCACCGCCGTCTCTCCAGCCCACGCATGTCTGAGCATGGGGGCCTCTCCTCAAAAGTCAAATGTCAGATGTTATCCATCCCCACTCACAGAGAAGGACCCACCATTGGGTGCTCGTAGGCCCTGCTTCTGGGCTCCTGACGGAAAAACACCATTACTGAGCTCCTTTTGCTTTGGAGCGTGGTGGTTGTCATGATTGCACCATGACGACCATATTACTAACGCTTTACTTATTTATTTTATATCTAACTGAGGGTAGCTCTTGTACAAAGTACCATTCACTGTGCAGCTGTTGAGCAATATTTTGTTCCCACTGTAGTAGACTGTAGTTGTCTATAGCTTCAACCGATGTTTTGAGATACAAATTCAATAAATAATGCACAACAATTGCTAATTGGAGTTTGAGAAATTGCTTGATTTTTTTTAATTCACTGGTTTCAGGTTGTCTAATGTGAATATTTGCTGATTTTCAGAATTCCATATGCTGAGAAGGTAAACGTCTTTGGGGTCACAGCAAGCAATTTCAGCATCTCAATTTGGGTTGTGGAAAATTCTGATTTTTCCCGTCATTTTCTTTTAGTTTTTCCTGACATATAATGGACCAAAGACTAACAGACACGCCGTATGGCTAATAACTAGTAAATAAATCATGACCCTAAATATCTGTCCATATAATCAGGATTGTGACTTGAGTCACGACATAATAATTACTGATTCAAATGTCGCTTATGGTAAACTTAAAAACAGCTGCAACACTGCGCCAGCGAGCCGCAACTCACTCACATACGAGTGACAGAGCTCACTCAGTGGAATAGTTGAATGCTGAAAGTAGCTCTTGTTTTTCAGTTTCTTTCTGTCTGGCATGAAATGTACATGAATATCATTTTGCAACTACACCTGCCTCAGCTGATTAAACTCTTATGAGCGATGCTGCGCTCCAGACACAGTTTTTAGCCCGTAAGTTACGGCTTCATGCCACGACTCACAACTTGGTAGCGTTCCAGGCAAAGTCACCACAAACCATTCTTGCCATTGTTGTTCATGTGTGTGTGTGTGACTGGGAAAACAACGAAATGGTACCAGTTCACCAGTAGTCTGACTGCCGTTCCAGGGATCCTTCACGGGTAGGAGGTTGTGAAAACACGGGTTACGGGTTGCCTGGAACGCAGCATAATCACTGTGGGGCACCACCGGCTTTCAGGAGCATTATGTTAATGCAATTTGAAAACAGGTGGATGCAAAGCACTTAGGATAAGTCGGACTGACACCTTTGCAGGGCAAACTCGGCAGCTGAAAACAAATGACTTCACGCCTCTAGCCTGCAGTTATTTTGGAGAGGTGCTTTGTACACAGCCAGCGTCTGTGTTGGCATAATACTGATGCATTACCAAAACACTGACTTCACCAAACTTGAATGAATAATGACTTGAATTACTTTGCTGATCTTGCCATCAGGTTTAAGAGTGAGTCTTGTTAGACGCTGGGCTCTCAGATTCCCTGACAGTCTCTCTATTGACTAATCAATGCATTTTAACCTGATTAAGCCCATAGCAGAGCTTCACTAATGCATTGCACTGCGATGCAATACGACGGCACTCCCACAGAGTGACAAAGGCCACGAGTATAGCCTCAGATCTGCATAAACGAGGCCGGCCTAGTCTCCCTGTGATAATGTTAAATCTCTTTCAAACCCATACTTGACATATCTATTTTTCATTACCCTTCAAGTTGGTGGAGACTGTAGGGCGAGGATCTCTTGAAATATTCATCACAAGAGCACCCACCCAAGACATGCTGTGTGACTCTCTTTTAACACTGAACCCCATTTTCGGATCGGAAATGTAGCTATAAAACAACTAGTTACAGCGCTCGACTTGCTACATGAAAGACTTGGTTTCATTTCAAATGGCACAAGCTAAGCCTGAGAAAGCAATCAAGTAGATGTGTGATAGAGCTCTAATATAGTCAATGATTCCAGTCATGGTCTTTTGAACAATGTGGCATTGCCTTTCCTCCTCTCTCCATGTCTACATGTTTAATGGTCACTGATGATCTAATCATTGCAACCGGTCGAAGCCTCGCAGCTAAGCCTGAATAAAATTACTCAACACTTCCCTCCTGTGCTTGTGTACAATGTGATCGCTGCACATGCCCGGTGTGATGTACTGGAGCTGGAGAGGATAATGCTTGTGCTGGTGCTGGATCACAACCAACCAGCACAAATAAACACATTCTGTCATCTCACTTCTGTGGAAAGGCTGTGGGCTTGTCTTCCAACATGGGACATGTCACTTAGAATACCATAAAGGGCTCATATTCCAGCAGAAATCGGCTATAATGCTGCAACTAAAGCGGAGTGCTGCAACTGCCGTGAAACAGGGTAGGCTACATTGCTCCTGTTCCCTGTTCACACCGGGGTAGGTCGCCTCGATTAGGATCTTTATGGCATTCTTATGGTAGACTGCAAAGGTGGAATGTCAGACCTGTAAACACAGAAGGCAGGAAGAGCCACCCCGTATGGCATGAACACACTCAAATGACATATCACAAAACACAGCCTATACACATCAAGCAAGCAGTATTATGCAATGGTAAAAGAAGCCTTGGTAAAACTATGCTTGGTGATGCATGCACAATGAGGGAAAACCGCCCTTGGGTCGAATGCACTGCTTGTGCAGTATCTGCCTGCACACTGTAAAGCTGTGCACCGTGTAGCCACTATTTGAATCAAATGCGCGTGCATGCTGGCTGTGCATGTACATGCAAAAAAAGGGCTTTATGACGCCTCCCAGGCAGAATGTGGCACATTTCTAGAAATATTCTCCTCGGGTCTCCAAACCGGAGTTACCCCCACTTCCTAGTTGAGTGCTGCTGTCAGAGCTCGGCTAACACCACCCTCTTCCTCCCCTCCATAGCCAGCTAACAACTCGCCGCTGCTACGAACCAGAACGGTCCCGGTGGTCGCGGGGAGAGCTGGCCAGCGGCTCCTCGGGAAAAACGACACTTACTTTTCACCACTCTGTCCGTCGTAGATAACTTCGGCTCATCATTCGGCTTGTTTTCGGACATTTCCAGTGTGATTTAATATGGATATATAGCAGAAATGAGACTGAAAACGGTCCCTGCGTTGCTCTCGCCGAACAACTCTCGAGTCTATCCGAGAAAAGAGACCGCGGTGATCTCACTCGGTCCTATCAGCGGCCAAAAATACTTGCAACGGGTTCCAGTTTCACTGCTGGGGCCGTAGGAGCTGCTCAGTCTGATTTACTGTTACTCGGAGCGCAGTGTGCACTCAAACGTGCTAACCCACAGGACCCGCCCCCAACTCCAAGCGACCCTTCCTATTGGTGGAGAGCGGCGGGCTGTCACTCTGCCTGTGCATTCACTTTTATCAAAGGGCTGCTTCAGTGTCAATGTGCCCTGGTATGAATAGTTTTTATCTAATATATATGTTCACAAAAGCAGATAATATATCACATTGAGCTATCTATTTAAAATGTATTTGGACTGTATTTGAATGTATTTCCCAAATACTCAGTATTGAAGAAAAAGACATGGATAACAAGTTCCAAATAAAAAAGAAATGAAAATTCCTTAATTAGTTAGTTAATGAGATATACAGTGGGGAATGATGAGAAAGTAAATCACTCGTTATGGGATTAAAAAGTCAAATAATTTGAGTCAAATTTAGACAGTGTCAAAAATTATAACATAAAAAGTCAAAAGTTAAACATTAGGAATTAGTCAGTCAAAGTCCAAATTATCAGATTGTTTTTGTTATTATTTTTGTCTTAATAAACTTTTCCTTATTATTTTTTTTACTGGACCAAATGGATGTTCCCTATATCAGGGCCATTCAAACACACAATCATCTGTATCATGTTTTTTTTTTATCCACTTTATAGTCAACGCAACAATAGCAGTAGAGAGATATCTCAACCTCACATCTCCATTAAAATCAGCCATTGGTTTTCATGGTTCCCAGAGGATGAATCCTGATATTTCTGTGAACGGTGGCTCGTTCTAGTTAGGATTCTTAAATAGTTTCCCTGTAGTGCCCCCCTCAGGACAAGATCAGCAGCTCCGGTCTTCTTTGTTTACACTGGTAACAACGCTGCTTATTGAGGTCATGGTTAACATGCCATTTATCTCCATGTCAGTGTGGAAAGTAGCTGCCTTGGATGGTTGGGTTGTGTGCTGCAGAGGACATCTTCTCCTCAGATGAACTCACCACCGCTCCAGAAGACGGGTGAAAGTCCTGTCGTTGTGCTGTCAGATCAGAGCAGGCATACAGAAAATGTGAGTGAGTGGAAGAGAGTGGATCTGCATGCACTGGAAGTGGTGAGTCACCACCAGGTACGTGGGACCGGCTATTTGTCTGAAGGCCACCTCAGCTTCCACATTTTTATGCAACAGTTGTGCATTTCAGTTAACCCTGAAAGGAAATAGTGAAGGCAGGTGAAGGCAGTTAATGAAGCCTTAACATTTCTCTCAATGAGGGACTGTGTGTGTGTGTGTGTGTGTGTGTGTGTGTGTGTGTGTGTGTGTGTGTGTGTGTGTGTGTGTGTGTGTGTGTGTGTGTGTGTGTGTGTGTGTGTGTGTGTGTGTGTGTGTGTGTGTGTGTGTGTGTGTGCATAGTGGGTCAAAACCTCCCACAGCCTTTTTATCTTTGCCTGTAGTGGAGACATTCACACCAGATCATTAGTTTTATCACGCCTTAGGGTCTCTGCTTTGCCCCCCCCAGCTCTGCAGACCTAATTAAACTCCGGTCTAGTCTGGGACTCAAGTTGTTTTCTTTCTGATCTGCTTGACAGCGACCTTTGTGTTTATTATTTGCAGATTTTCTTAATGGCATATCATAAAACAGTGAGGTACGTTTTTTTTTTGTTTTGTTATTTTGTATGTTTTCCAGTCTAGGTTACTTCCACGGTACAGTAGCTTTGAGGTTTTTTTTTTTTTAATACATAAAGATATATATACAAATACAGAATGAGGAAATATGGAATCACTCAGAAAATCTCCACCAAAAGTTTTGTCATCTGACTGTGCCATCCCGTAACAAACGTTATCAAGACACTGGCATGGCACATTTATAACTACTCATGTTATGTACCGGCCAGGTTTGGTGGTGCCAGTAAAAATGTTGCCAACAAGCTTTTCAAATCCAAACCACAGAATCAGTTTTGGGAACTTTCCATCACATTAAAATCACATGGAGTGCATTTAATTCCACTGATTAAATGACTTAGAATGGCTGCCATGGAACTAGTGCTGCGTTAAAGTTTTCTTTTTGAAAAAAACAACAACCCCACAACCAAACGTGTTCCTTCTCACCAGAGCAGAGAATGGGCTTTATGAACACTTTATAAAAAAAAAACAACCCATTGTTTCATTTCTTTCTCCATTTTGGCGTAGCAGGAAACTCCCTCTTATCTGAGCTCCTCCTGACGATAGCAGTGCTGTTTGCATGTCACTGTGAAGTCAGACAAACAGCGCTGTAGCCATGAGCCGGACAGGTGAGCTCTACCTTTGCATTATCAGTCTATCTATCCATTGTGTTATTGAACTGAAATATGAGTCTTGCTGATTTGTGGTTGTTTGCAATGCTCAGAGCAACATTTTGATCAGTATTTAATATACATCTTGGGAGTAAAAAGTTAACAGCAACCAGATTTGCGTTACAGTTAAGCCATTTTATCTTCTACAAAGAGTAAGTTACATTTCAAGATACATTTTTCTATGTGGGTCAAGTCTGGAGACCTTTGCTACAAATATAACTTAAACAGCATACGATGTTCAGGTCATGGGAATATGGAGTATACTTTTTCTTGCAGCTGAGGAGCTGCTAATCATCTATGAATCGGAGGCAGAACAATGGGCCACCTATCTGCAGTCAGTCTTCACCGGTCCAATCTCAGAGGCGGGGATCTGCTGCTATGACATCGCCACCGTGTCCAGCCGGCAGGACGACTTCCTCCGGCTGGCCCATTACACCTGCAAGCTCCTGATCCTTTCCAAAGGCATGCTGGAGGGGCTGTGCCAGAAGCGGCGCTTCTTCCTGGCCCGTGTGTTGCGCCCCGCGGCTCACGTGGTGGTGCTGCTGTGTGGGGTGGACAGTCTGACCCCTCTGCTGGAGCTGGTGCCCCTGAACGGTGACGAGTGCCTGAAGGTCTCCAGTGAACAAGATGCTCACGAGTACCTGTCCACTGTGACAGATGTTGTGAGAAAAGGTAGGGCATTGGCTCCTGAAAGCTTTTTATTGTGGTGTTTCTGTTGACCACCATGTATCCCTGACCACCATGTGAGAGCACTTTGGCTTTAGATAGGATTTAGCATTGGCTGTGTTATACAAAACAAGTTAAAAGTAAATAAATGTTCTTTCACATTATTCCACCTATAGAAGATTCTGCAGAATCAATTATGGTAAAATCAAATTATTTTTTATAATCATCATTGGGTACCTCTTAGGATGCCCACACAGAATCCTGGAGGTCCCTGCCCTGATTTCAGAAACCAGTGAGCTATGAAATCCCACCTCAGTGTCCCCACAACTTTTCAATTTTAATCTGAAAAGTGTTATTCCAATCCGAATGCTGCAGTTCCCAACATTATTTCGCCCACTGAAACTCTAATATAACGATCTTTGTAATAGAATGAATTCATGAATAATGAGTTGAAATAATGCATGACAGTGAAACAGACTGCAATGTATTCACAGCGTGCATGCTAGTCTTGCAAACCCAGAACCCAGTCCCCCTCTAGTCTACAGCATGCCTATCCTTCAGGAAACATTTCACATGGCCTTGCCGTTCCCCTGCAATGAACACGAGGGGAAAAGAATGCTCATTACCGGTGAGAATGCCAGAGCAGCAGCTTGGAAACCTGTTTACTGACTTTTTTCCCCGCGAATTGTGGGTCCAAAAGATTGACGGGCCATGTTCTACAGTACCAGCTGCAGAGACTGCTCTGCCGAAACTGTGTGGATCTCTGACATGTCCTTATCGGCCCGGCCAATTATCCTTTGCTTCCTTCACTGTGTTTCCTAATTGCACTATCTGTATAAAATTATAAAAGCGGAGGTGGAGGGGGGCTTGTATTTAAACAGGTGTGTGTGCAGGAGGAACATCTTATGCAAATAGCCAGTCTTTCCTCTTCGGCCACCGCTGACTAGTCTTCGTGAGCCATGCAAATTCAAGTGTACTCTGCATCACTTCATTGCACTGATACAATGAAGTGCTTCATGCTAGGATCCAACAAACGTTATATTTTAACCAACAAGTACCTGTCCTGCTCGTACAGGATTATGCTTTTGTTTGTTAGCACATGCAACAGACAGGGTTTCAATGCAAACAGGTGTAGAAAGTGCTCTCCATGACTGGTTTCTCTGGTAACTGCCAAAGACGTGAAATCAGCTGTGATGTAAAATGTAAACACAATGTTCTCTCAGCATAACTCCAAATGTTGTAACAGTATATACCAGTTTTTCCACCTTGTTCAGTGTTAAATAACAAGGCAAATATTCTTTACAGCCATACTACTGTGAGGCTACTGAGGTACAGTGGCGTGTTAATGGTGCTAATGCTAACATGCTCACTAGCATGTAAAATCATTGACAATGTTAACGTGTTAGAAAGGCGTTGCCATTCCTTATTTTACTTTAGTTTGTCAGCATTCTAACATTTGCTTATTTTCACTAATCACAAATGGGAATGTCAATAGTTTTGCAGGTCTTTAATCAACTGAATGATTGACCTGATAATGGTGCTCAATGAAGAAAAGTTACGGATTACACTTTATCCTGAGAGGGACATAAATGTGTGCATCACATTGTATAGCAACTGCATAGCTGTTGTTGGTGGGGCTAAAGTAAAAGATTACCAAGTATGTAGGATCCTCCTGGGACCATTTTGGCAATATACATCCTTTAGTTGGTGAGATATTTCTGGTTTGGATCAACAGACCAACATTGCCATTTTTTAGAGCCACGTCACTAGCATGGCTAAAAACGCCCCTGGACAGCTCATGCTTTCTGAAACCCATTTTGTAGACAGCACTGGTGCATGATTAAGTACGAGGTTCGATCTCCCATCGGTTGCAGGTGCGATAGCCTCGGCGGCAAATGTCAACACCTTCCCACGTAAACTGTTAGGATCAGAGAAAAAGGTGGAACAAATGGAGTCAGCTGGAGCCCACAGGGTCACATCCAGGGTCGTGGCCGTTCCCTCCAGAGTCCCATGCGGGGTGAGTCACTGGGTTAGTAGTTAGCCGTTTATTTTTTTTTTCTTCAATAAAGCATCCCTAACACTTACTGCACAGCAGTTTACTCTACTGTCTCTTTGGCAGAGCTCCACGGAAGTGTTCATTCTTTTGAAAAATGAGTCGGCTGGCGACGATGCTGAGCTGGAGTTCACTGGTGAGAATCAGACGCTGAGACTGAAGCCCGTCTGCTGGAATGAGCGGATCCTATGTGTCAATGCACCAGGTGACAAAATAATGCATGTATGATTAAATTACTTATTACAATCAAATCTTTAGTCACCAATATTCTTTCTCAGCCCTGTCTGCATACAGCTTCTGGATGTTTTCTGTTGCAGATTTTCCAGCAGGATATGTAAGAGTGACTGTGTATAGCAATGGGGTGCCATCGATCAAGACCCAGCTGCAGTACTACAGCAACGTGGAGGAAATGACCTGCCTCCTGGCAAAGGCAGCAGACCCTGTAGATTTCATGTGTCAGGTAATGCCTTTAAAGGGCTGTTTCAAATGACTATTTACCAGGCAGGGAGGGTCTAACTAACCTTTATAAACAGATGTTTGCATATGAATGCAGTTTCTGTAGGCAACGGGACACAATCTCGGTTTTGGAAACGTTCTGGTTGCGTTTGTACTGCAGTCCGTTGGTAGTCTGAGAAGTATCGACCAATCAAGTTTGAGCGAGCTTTGGCTGCATGCAGGTAACTATCCATTTGAAGAGTAAAAGTGGCCGAAATGCAATCTCAGAACCCATCTGACGACAATTTAGTTTTTAATTAACTTAAAAAAAATGGGTTTGCATTTACATGCAGCCATCTGTTTATAGAGCCATCGTCCCTCATTGTCCCAGACCTATCACCAAGACTAGGGACTAACTAATAAATACTGCGGATTTGCATTATGGAAAATGTAGGATTGAGTGTTTTGGAAGCTACTGCAGTTGCAGACTAGCTGGCAACACAGCAACATCGTAATAAAGATGTACATTCATATTTCTAATTTTTATTTATGTAATGTTACTTTCAGTAAAAAAGTAAATGGAATATTGTTTGTATAGAACAAGCAGTGAGCATTCCTCAAACTTTAAAGTTCTTACACACACACACACACACACACACACACACACACACACACACACACACACACACACACACATATATGTATAGTAGAGCAGTTGCCTGCCAATTGGAAGACTGGTGCTTCGATCCGTGACCCTGCTGTCCCATGTCCAAATGTCCTTGGGCAAAACACTGAACCCTAAGTCGCCCCCGATGCTGCTCATCATATAAATGTGTGTGAGTGTTTATCTGATGAGCAGGTGGCACCTTGCACGGCAGCCTGTATGAATGTGTGTGAATGGTGAATGGTTCCTGTACTATGTAAAAGCGCTTTGAGTAGTCGCTTAGACTAGAAAAGCATTTACATAGATTATACACATACAGTGTAAGAGTCAATCATATAGTAATGTGGGAAACATTTGAATGCTGTTCTATTCTCTCCTTTCTCAATGAAAGCAACCCTTCTGAGCCTCTGAGGCACATACATAGTCGTCTGTTACCCAATGACTCATTGTTATGCAACTCAGTTATAGAAATGAGTCAATCGCTGCCCCAAAAACATTGCTTATAATCGATCCACTTCAAGCCATTAGAAAGACGCTGAAAAATGAGAAATTAATTGAATCAGCGTATTTCTGCAGTTTGTCCTCTCTGGACATGAAGCGACGGCAGGTTTCAGCCTTCCTTGTGCCACGAACACTTGATTTGATTAAGTCTCTTTTGCTGATGAGGCAAAGTTGGGCAATGCCAATAGAAGAATTTGCCAAGAGAGTTTCAAATTAAAAGTCCGCACTGAGACGGCAGGACATGGGCGTGTTGTAATAGACTGGATTTCACCACGTAATCCACAGTCTTTAGTTGAACTTTAAGCTGTAAATGTTGTGCTTGTGCTGACTCTCCTTGCCTCAACACATCCTTTTAAAATGTGTTCTGCTTGTGAAGTTTCTGTCTCTCGGGATTTCAGGCTCTTCAGGAGTCGTCTGTGGAGAAGCTGGATCAGAAGTTGTCCTCCATGTTGTTGGAGGGCATGCCCACAGGAGGATTTCGGGGACTGCAGTGTAAAAACACACCTGAAAGAGGTACAGCACAGCAGGACTGCTTGCTCACAACTTTACATCGAAAACCATCTGCAGAGTAATCACTCTGAAAGAAAAATCCAACCTGGTCCAACTTTCTTTAAATTATATCTGGATATTCAGGGATACATGATCAAATATTTCAAACTATATATTATTTAATTTATAATTTTTTTGCACTTGACAGGAATTCTGTAAAATAAATCATTACGGAGTAGTTATACAGTCCCTACTAATGAGGAAACACTTACCCATAAGTAATTCTAACGTAATAATAACGTATACTTTATTAATCCCGCATGAGTTAGCAGTGCCCAGGAGCTACCAGTCCACCACCACACTTTGGTCCGTGTGTGGACTTGAACCAGCAGCCCTCCGGGTCCCAACCCAGCTCTGACTGAGCTACTGCACACCCATTATGATTATGATTATATAAATGCCTTCCCACAACAGTTTGCCCATTTAAGTCACTCCTTTACCTGCAAACATGCAACAATGTGGTGAGAACATGCTGCAAGTCTCATGATACACATTCTCCACCATGAAAAGGAAGCCTTCCACTATTTCTTGGCTCATTATGGGGGAGATTAATGGCTTCATCAGCTACTGAGATTGATCTTTGACTCTGCTAAAAGCACAGGGACATGTTTCCATGACAAACAGGTCAAGAAGTGCCTCCAAACCGTCTTCTATTCACTCTCCTGATTGGGTTAGATTGCTTAATCAGGGTTTAAGTTGTCACCTGCGAAGGAAGTAAATGCTGAGGAGTGAAATAATTGCTGTAACAGGAAATACTCTGTTTGAGGCTTAACTGGACTTGTTAGTACTGTTTTGAATCTTCATTTTTGACTCATCTGGTAAATATCCACATCAGAGCTTTGCCATGCAGATGCACCGTCGCTCCTCCACTTTGCTGCCCGGTACGGATTCAAGAGCGTCTCCAGCCTGCTGCTGCAGTGTCCAGGTGCTCAGCGAGCCCTGCACACCGCCAACCGCCATGGACAGACTCCCGCCCAGATCGCCAGGAGCCACGGCCATGCAGAGCTTCACGCCTTATTGAAGGAAACACTGGTAACTACTTCCATATTAACTATTTGCATCTCTCCCCAACCGGAAAATTTTCACCCCGCTCCAGTTGTCAATTGGCTTTGTACCATGCTAGAAAATGTTGTATTAGCTTTATTGACCATCCATACAATGACAACCTTTCTCAAAATGTCAACATCGGATGACAGCTTCTCACGTTCATGGCTTTGTGAGCTAATTAAATCCACCCAATGAGCAGGCTGAATGCAATGTCACCTCAGTGGAATCCCATAGTTTTCAGTTACCTGCTCACAGCTGAGGAAAACAACCCAAAGCACCTCGGCTCTTGAGATCTGACAGCTAGGGGATGCAGTGCAGCGTTCAGGCATCCTCGTACTTACACCAGTACAGTCTTAGGACTATGACTGACTGACATAAATGATAATAAACAGAATAGAAAGGATAGAAAGATGGAAACCAGGGAGAGTGGCCTGCATGTCTACGCCCCCTCCTCTCATCCTGAATATGTTTGTTACATATTGTCTGTGAGGTTCCTAATGAAACGGCCCCACAAAGACGAGAAATGCTGTGTTCGTTCATGCATGCACAATGACTCTGAGCACAGGTCGTCCGCATACATTCAGCCGCTAACGTCGAGATTTTCTCGTGTAATGGCTGCCATTTCACCACGTTGATATGAAGAGCCTCTTCCTGCTCAACCTCCCATTTCATTTAGTAGAGAGCGACACAGGAGCAGCACATTTGCTGCAATACAAATTTAATAGATCCCATTCATGCATGCACATCCCTTCATTTGATCAATCTAGAGACACAACGATGAAAATGTATTTTCCGATGGTAATGTCATTAGGCGGTGAGGGCATTATCATTAAAAGAAGTGGCATAACGTTAGCCAAGATGGAAGGCTGAAAAACCCCATAGTATTTTTAAAGTGTCTTCTAAATACTTAACCACATAATACAGATGCACATGATGTTTTTTTATGGAAAAAAGAATATTGACAGTTCCTCCGATCCTGCCTGTTTGTACTTGACTGGAGCAACAGCAGCTACCCTGTCTCTACAGGGGTTTAAAAAAGGGCAATAGAAATCGCCCTACCAGCACCTAGAAAGCTCCCTTTAACATGAAAATGTTACATCAAATGTATGTTTTACATTTCAAACACTGAAATGTAAAATATACACCCATGCCCAGACTATTTCTTTGCCAGGTGCAGAGTGTCGTTGTCAACGTGAGGTTGCCAAGCAACCAGGGGAAACTTCAGAAAGTTACTGATACATAACATATGAGTTAGTTAGCGGTGACATTGTTAGTTTTGAACAGAACCAGGCTAACTGTGTCCCTAAGCTAAGTGGCTGCAGGTGCTATAGCTTGCTAACATAAAAACATTTGAATGTATTAGGAGGTTAAAGGCCCGTGGCATGAAAATGTCAAATTAATATGAGTCCCCCCAGCCTGCTCATGGTCCCCCAGTGGCTAGAAATGGTGATAGGTGTAAGCCAAGCCCTGGGGATCCTGCTCTGCCTTTGAGAACATGAAAGCTCAGATGGGTTGATCTGAATCTTCCCCTTATGACCTCATAAGGGGCAAGGTTACCTCTAAGGTCCACTAAGGGACCACTAAGGTCTATTTAAATAAGACTTCAGATACAGTATTAGGGGACCACTAAGGTCTATATAAAAGAGACTTCAGATACATTATTAGGGACCACACGTCATATAAGACTTCAGATACAGTATTAGGGACTACTAAGGTCTAATAAAGAGACTTCAATACAGTATTAGGACCACTAAGGGTCTATATAAAAGAGACTTCAGATACAGTATTAGGGGACCACTAAGGTCTTTATAAAAGAGACTTCAAATACAGTATTAGGGGACCACAAGTTCTATATAAAGAGACTTCATACAGTATTAGGGACCACTAAGGTCTATAAAAGAGACTTCAGATACGTATTAGGGACCACTAAGGTCTATTAAAAAGAACTTCAGATACAGTATTAGGGCCCAAGGTCTTTATAAAGAGACTTCAGATACAGTATAGGGACCACTAAGGTCTATATAAGAGACTTCAGATACAGTATAGACCACTAAGGTCTATATAAGAGACTTCAGATAAGTATTAGACCCTAGTCTTTATAAAGAGACTTCAGATCAGTATTAGGGACCACTAAGGTCTATTAAAGAGACTTCAGATCCGTATTAGGACCACTAGGTCTATATAAAGAGACTTCAGATACAGTATTAGGGACCACTAAGGTCTATATAAGACTTCAGATACAGTATTAGGGACCACTAAGGTCTATATAAAAAGACTTCAGATACGTATATGGACCACTAAGGTCTATATAAAAGAGACTTCAGTACAGTATTAGGGACCACTAAGGTCATATAAAGAGACTTCAATACGTATTAGGGGACCACTAAGGTCTATATAAAAGAGACTTCAGTACAGTATTAGGGACCACTAAGGTCTATATAAAAGAGACTTCATTACAGTATTAGGGACCAAGGTCTATTAAAAGAGACTTCAGTACGTATTAGGGACCACTAAGGTCTATATAAAGGACTTCAGTCCAGTATTAGGGACCACTAAGGTCTATATTAAAAGAGACTCAATATCATGATTAGGGGACCACTAAGGTCTATATAAAAGAGACTTCAGATACATTTAGGGGACCACTAGGTCTATATAAAAGAGACTTCAGATACGTATTAGGGACCACTAAGGTCTATATAAAGAGACTTCAGATACAGTATTAGGACCATAGGGTCTTTATAAAAGAGACTTCAGATACAGTATTAGGGGACCACTAAGGTCATATAAGGACTTCAGATACTTATTGGGCCACTAAGGTCTATATAAGAGACTTCAGATACATTATAGGGGCCCACTAAGGTCTATATAAAGAGACTTCAGATACTGTATTAGGGGACCACTAAGGTCTATATAAAAGAGACTTCAGATACAGTATTAGGGACCACTAAGGTCTATATAAAGAGACTTCAGATACAGTATTAGGGACCACTAAGTCTATATAAAGAGACTTCAGATACAGTATTAGAAGACCACTAAGGTCATAAAGAGACTTCAGATACAGTATTAGGGGACCACTAAGGTCTATATAAAAGAGACTTCAGATACTGATAGGGGACCACTAAGGTCTTATAAAAGAGACTTCAGATACAGTATTAGGGACCACAAGGTCATATAAAGACTCAGATACATTAGTAGGACCACTAAGGTCTTATAAAGACTTCAGATACATTATTAGGACCACTAAGGTCTTTATAAAAGAGACTTCAACCAGTATAGGACCACTAAGGTCTATAAAGAGACTTCAGATCCAGTATTAGGGACCACTAAGGTCTATATAAGAGACTTCAGATACAGATTAGGGACCACTAAGGTCTATATAAAGAGACTTCAGATACTGTATTAGGGGACCACTAAGGTCTATATAAAGAGACTTCAGATACAGTATTAGGGACCACTAAGGTCTATATAAAAGAGACTTCAGAATACAGTATAGGGACCACTAAGGTCTATATAAGACTTCAGATACAGTATTAGGGGACCACTAAGGTCTATATAAAAGAGACTTCAGATACAGTATAGGGGACCACTAAGGTCTATATAAAAGAGACTTCATATACAGTATTAGGGACCACTAAGGTCTAATAAAGAGACTTCAGATACAGTATTAGGGACCACTAAGGTCATATAAAGAACTTCAGATCCATATTAGGGACCACTAAGGTCTTATTAAAGAGACTCAATACTGTATTAGGGGACCACTAAGGTCTATATAAAAGAGACTTCGATACAGTATTAGGGACCACTAAGGTCTATATAAAGATTCAGATACTGTATTAGGGGACCACTAAGGTCTATTAAGAGACTTCAGATACAGTTTAGGGGACCACTAAGGTCTTTATAAAGAGACTTCAGACAGTATTAGGGGACCACTAAGGTCTATAGAAACTTCAGATACAGTATTAGGACCACTAAGTCATTAAAAGAGACTTCAGATACAGTATTAGGGCCACTAAGGTCATATAAAAGAGACTTCATATCTGTATTAGGGGACCACTAAGGTCTATATAAAAGAGACTTCAGATACAGTATTAGGGACCACTAGGTCTATATAAGAGACTTCAGATACATTTTAGGGACCACTAAGTCTATATAAAAACTCAGATCAGTATTAAAACCACTAAGGTCTATATAAAGAGCTTCAGATACAGTATTAGGGACCACTAAGGTCTATATAAAAAGACTTCAGATACTGTATTAGGGGACCACTAAGGTCTATATAAAAGAGACTTCAGATACGTATTAGGGACCCACTAAGGTCATATAAAAGAGACTCAGATACAGTATTAGGGGACCACTAAGGTCATATAAAAGAGACTTCAGATACGTATTAGGGACCACTAAGGTCTATATAAAAGAGACTTCAGATACAGTATTAGGGGACCACTAAGGTCTGTATAAATAAGTACCTCGCAAGTGAGTTCCATTAATTTGTAGCATCCCGTAGCATAATGCTCTTTCATTCATGAGACTCTCTCCTCTCATCTCCTTCCTCCTTATCGTCTTCCCTTCTAATACTGACAACTTTTAACTTGATGGCTCGGATCAACCTGTAGAGAATTCCCCCTCAAGGGAAATTTAGACATTCCAACAGCTGTTGCAAATGTATATATCCCCCTAGCAACACTGCTAATTGAGAGTGACTGCAGATGGAGCAAGGTTTGATTAGACTGCTCTAGTGAGTCAAAGTGCCCGCTGTGAATCTGCAGTGAGTCGGCTGAGCTGACAGGGGAGCGGCAGAGTCAAACAGAGGTCCCCCCACGGGGACTTCAACAAGCCTACACATGTAACATAACAGACAGATTCAACATGCACAAGCAACTGACATTTGTTTTCACGTAGGGTAATTAAAAGCTAAACCTATATGCATATTGGGCTTGTGTTAAAGGAAGTATAAAAGAGAAAGTATGTGGGGTGGGGTTTGGTTCTTGCTCCTTTTTTTGCACGGCAGTTTCATTAACTTATCTGCAGTGTTTCCCACACCTCCAATTAATCAACCCATGATGCATCAGTGATTTGGGCGTCAGTGTAGCAACACTCTGTCAATAAATCCTAGATGGATGGGTCCCCTGCTTCATACACAGACTGAATCACTCACAGGGCCTGCGTCAGATCCACTAGTCTGCCCTGGCACCACACTTCTTTGTTAATTAGCTGTGAACTGCTCCAGAGGGGAAAACTAAATTATTCAGGGTGTGCATAACTAGAATACAAATATAGAAAATGCTCCACTGTTTTCCACCATGTTAATGTCCTCAGACTGCAATATTGTGCCTGCTCATCGCAATTACTAACACAAACACATTGTCCTTATTTAATATTTTAATGCAGGGTCACACATTTCAGTGCTACTCGGCATTTAGATGGACTCGGCGCTCCTACCAAGATTCCTTCATGTGCTCAGAGATAGAACAGGGCAGGGCTCGATAACTACAGCTTGCATGTATGGACCTCCAAAAGACTACAAAGAGTTTGTGTGTGCTGCATGGCGTGTGTGTGTGTAAAGTAAACTCTTATCCAAATGCAGGAGAG
Source organism: Etheostoma spectabile (assembly GCF_008692095.1). NCBI lineage: Eukaryota > Metazoa > Chordata > Actinopteri > Perciformes > Percidae > Etheostoma > Etheostoma spectabile. The sequence continues at coordinate 285,163 of NW_022605599.1, read as the reverse complement.
CCAAATCGGGTAACATGAGCACCTTACACTGTAATCCAGGGGTCTGTTGACACACTTATTTTGCATGTTATATTTGTTTGGTTTGTAACTGCACAATCATTAACAGGAAATTCCGGAGATTTGTTTGTCATTTGAATTATAGGGCCATCCGCATTTAAAAAAAATCACTCAGTGGTAAATGTTGCGTCTGTATCGCAGGACTACAGAAATACATGACATCCACTACTTTGTTCCAAAGTAAAATATTTTAACAACTGTCAGATGGATTGGCCTTTACATTTTTATTGATAAAGACATTCATGTTTTCCAGAAAATTCAGAAGACTGACGCATTTCACGCCAAAACGCCCACATGGTTTAATTTGCAAATGCACCTGCGCCCATCTTTGCACCCTTGGGCGTGCTGGTCTTACAGGGAGATGTGTTCAGGTGCATTCTGGGCGTGCTGGTCTTACAGGGAGGTGTGTTCAGTTGCATTCTGGGGTGCTGGGCTTACAGGGAGGTGTGTCAGTGCATTCTGGGCGTGCTGGTCTTACAGGGAGGTGTGTTCAGGTGCATTCGGGGTGTGTGTCTTACAGGGAGGTGTGTGCAGTGCATTTGGGCGTGCTGGTGTTACAGGGAGGTGTGTTCAGGTGCTCTGGGTGTGCTGGTCTTAAAGGGAGGTGCAGGGCATTACTGGGCATGCTGGTGTTACAGGGAGGTGTGTTCAGGTGCATTCTGGGCGTATCTTGAAGCAGCGTGAAGTGATCACACCATTGATCTAACAAAAACCTGGTCTGAAGTCAATAATGCAGCATTTCATT
>NW_022605599.1:284284-284351 GCF_008692095.1 Etheostoma spectabile | reverse complement strand
TTAATAGCAAATTAGTCAAATGCGCATAGGCTCATGCACAGAGCACACACTATGCTTGTTACACACA
>NW_022605599.1:278119-284274 GCF_008692095.1 Etheostoma spectabile | reverse complement strand
CACACACACACACACACACACAGGGATGAGGAGCAGCACAAAAACTAAAATATTATGATACGATCTGCGTGCACACTTTCATTTTACACACAGGCAGATCAGTTTCTTCTCCTGAACATCTCTCCTTCCTGTTCAGCAAATCCTCCATCATAACACCAATGCTCCAAGGTCCAAACGTGCCTGGCTGTTAAAGGGAATGGGAGATGATCTCTGATTGGTTGATTGCATGTTACAACCAAAACACACCTAGGAATTAATAAAGACACTAGGTGCAACCCTTTTGAACCATGCGCCCGGTGCACAGACCCTTTTTTCCGCTTTCAAACTAGCAAAAGTGGATTTGTATCCGCCCTAAATGCAGCTGCATCGGGCGCTTCACGCCACGCGCTTGGATCGTTGAAATAGGGCCTAAGGCCTACTGATCCCCTGACTTCTTATCTATCGCCACCAGCTGGGCAAGCTTTTTGCTAAATCCAGTGAAATCTCAACATCTAGTCAATGGATAGAATCCTGCTGGCTTTGGTGATTTTCTGACTTTCCTTGTGCCACCAGGTTGACACTTGTGGTTCAGCTGTGCTTTGTGTTCTAATCAGCATAAGTTGCTAAAATAGTAGTCGGCATGGGTAACACTCTACCCGGGAAACAGGGTTCTCAAGTCTCAAGCATTCAACATGAGACACACGCATTTAAACCAGTTCACACGCTCACACACCACACCTCCTACATCTCACGTTGATGAATGCACTGAAACCGATAACTGACGTTCCTTGTTTGATTCTATCAGGTGTGTGCACACCATTAGAATTGCCAAAGTTACAGAACCAGCCGTATTTAAGAAAAGGTCGCTATTTAGGCAAAGGCAGCATACTAACCCCATCAGTGGTTGACTTTTTCCTTTGACAGACAGAGTTGTTAAACTTCCATCAGAGGCTATGCACCCACTATTGCTGCAGAATTATGATGATGTTCCACTTCTGGGATTGCTCTGTTGCAAAGGAAAGGAAAGGAAATTCTGCTGGATTTCACTCATTTTGGCTGGATATCCATCACCTTCTATTTCTTTGTGTTGGCGTTCTAACCTTTGGTGGATTTCTGAGGACTATGGTTACCTGGTCCTCAGATCTCTGCAGGGTAAATCCAGAGAGCTAGCTAGACTATCTGTCCAATCTGAGGACTATGGTTACCTGGTCCTCAGATCTCTGCAGGGTAAATCCAGAGAGCTAGCTAGACTATCTGTCCAATCTGAGGACTATGGTTACCTGGTCCTCAGGTCTCTGCAGGGTAAATCCAGACAGCTAGCTAGACTATCTGTCCAATCTGAGGACTATGGTTACCTGGTCCTCAGGTCTCTGCAGGGTAAATCCAGACAGCTAGCTAGACTATCTGTCCAGTCTGAGGACTAATATTAGATGCTAATAAATCTGGTCTAATGATTCTAATCACAAAAGTTCTGATCAGTCAGGAATAGGCGTATAGCTATTTACAAACTGTGTGGGCTTAAACACACAAGAAGCCTAATTCTCTTTTATAATAATTCACCACATTTACACTCAGCGAGGAAAACTCATTAAAATGTGCGATAATTAAGATCAGTGTATATATCTTATGTTGAATGATGTGTGATATGCACCTCTGTTTGATTTTATGTGTGCATGACGACTGTCAGACCACGTCTACCTCTAAAGTGAAGTAACTTGAACTTGAACTACGATGAAATAGTGCCATTGAAATGTACCAGAGGTCACCAAATTTGGGCTTTTGTGGCCAAAAGAATTCTCCGTGGGAGCTGGCCCCCGGACCCCCTAACTAACAATCTGCCATGCATCGAACACTACAGTATTACCCAGAAACCTCAGTCAGAGACTCATCATGCTGGCACTGAGAGTCTGAACTGACCATATCAGCTGTTGAAAACAGATTTACACTCCTTATCTTACACTCCATTCCCTTTAAGATTTGCTTTCCCTCTACAAAACCATGCCTGCTGTTTTCATCTGACGCACTGCTGCTTGGATTGCAGCGGTGAAACTGAATTTGTCTGGAATGCCCGGGGGCTCCTGTAGTTTCAGACATCTGTAAAATGATTTAGCATTCGCGGTTGGTAAATAAATTCCCCTCCCCTGTATAGAAATTACCGCTGAAAATACCACACTGTGCTTGAGCACAGCATCAAACTATTAGGATTCAATGTTCAAGCTGCGGCAGTAATTAACCCGTCCTTTCTACCTGATAGGCTTGTTTTGAACCTTTGCTGTTAAGTAATGCATTCATGGCAACCAATAAGTAATTTGCAGTAGGCTACTAGGAACAGTGTACTATTGTAATTGAGTCATCACGAGTGTCTGTGTTGCTTGGAAACTGCACACAGAGCATGTCGGGTTGTATGGAGGATATTGTAATCAAAGTGAGCTGTGTCTCATATACTCTGCAAATATTTATAATACTGACTGGACTTTCTGTTATTGACTCCAGAATATAGCTTTTAAACTGATAAAAGAATAAAATATGATCATGAGGCATTTGTATTATAACAGTCTGCTCTTTTTTTTGAAGGCAAAAATCTTCAATACAGCCCAGCGTCTGTTTTAATACATAGTGAATACAGTTTAATTTAAAATACAAAGTGGTTTGTGCAAATTTGAGAAAATATCTATGTATCGTCAAACGGAATTTTCCTTTGTTGCTTTTCCCTTTCTTGCTTCCCTGTCAAAAGAAGCAGATTTTCACTATAAGTCATTTCCAAATGAATGAATTCATATATCAGAAGTTGAAATATGGCAGTAAATGAATATCCGTATCTCAATCTGATCTCAATCTAACTGCGGATCTGTCTAGATATCAAGCCAAGGGTCTTGAATTGCTCACTAAATGATATGTTTGGACTGAAAGGGGAAGATTGTCTGATTTCATAATTACCCTGATCATCCCCCAGGCATGCTATTAGCAAATAGGCCAAGTCTGCAGCAGCTCTGCTGTCAGAGGGAAAACGGCTTTCTGCAGTCCTGGCAGGTGCAATGACAAACCTCAATCAAAAATGCTCACCCTTTTGTCACATCTGACATGTAAACACTGACAATTAAGCCATGGCATTCAGAAAGATAGGCGCCTATGTCGGGACACAGCTTAAAAGGTGCTTAGTTGATCGTCATCTTTGCTTTTATGTTTCATTATTGTGCCTTGGAAGGAGGAGACAGGTGAGAAAATGAGCCCACAGGAAGGATGTAGTGAGCCAGCCAAGGAAAGAGTCATATTCTTACAAAAATCCACCTGTACTGCATCAAGATTTGTCAAACGTGCATGAATACTGAGAGAAAAAATCCACTCTTACATAGTAAACCCACTGGCTTTAACATACCAGATAAAACATTTCTTCCCTTGAATTCTAAATTGCCTCCATTGAGCTGCTTCTTTGTGGTTTGAATGAGGCAAAAACACATCTCTTCATGCTCTGTTGTTGCAGAATACGTTCAACTCCGGCAAGGACAATAGTGATGCCAGTGTGTACGAAATGATGGGCGCTGCAGGTGAGTGAAGGACTGATGGGAAGTGGAAGGAGGACAAAGGAAAGCCGGTAATGGAATTGTTTTTTTTCCCCCAGCCCATCATTATGCTGTATTGCTGTTCATTTCCGACCACTGAATCTTTTCCCCTTGCTGATGGGCACAGCATGCAGCAATGCTTCCGATTAGCTATGAAATGATGGTAGCAAAAGCAACATGCAGAACTTCATTATGACACTCTGGCAAAAGTGCAGTAAACGCTTTGTGCACTAGGGACTCCTTCCACCAAACATGACCAGAGAGAGCAACGAGGAGGGGATGAAGAGGGGGAGGAGGACAATATCTATGCACCACTGGCGATGAATGATGAACCTGACACCATCCTGAACCCAACAAAAGAAGTGGTTATTGCCAATCGGCCGCCAGCACCCACACCACGGCCTGAGAGCACCCAAGGAATAGAGAGTGGAACCCCTTACATCGCACAAGGTAATTTATGACCCTTTTGCTGCATCCTTTACTCCCCTTTCTTCCAAAGCACAGACATGATAGAGTTGATTTGGAGTAAAAACAACACAGTTATGCACAGTACTGAAAGGGAGTTTGGGAGTCACGTGGGAGGGAGGAAAAGCCTGGACTGTGCACGGCCGCTGTGAGTGGAGTGCTGCTGAACAAAGCCGAGATGCTTTTTGCAACGCAGTTTGTTTTGATCCCATAAAACCACACGGACATGGTCGCTCCCTCCACTGCAAAACCCAAAAGTACAAAAAGAGAAAGCCCTGTTTGCCCGCATCCCCCCAGAGCCCACAGTCCCTAACTGTTCCATTTCGGCTGCGTGAATATTTCATGTAGATGAAACATTCAAAAGTGACTGGTATTATTAAGGCTTTTAAATCATTAAAGTGGCTGTGACTTCTGTTTTTCATCTTGCATAGGCAAACATGCACACATGCATCCGCAATTAATTGTTATTCCCACCGATAATATTACACTCGTCCCTTGCTAACCATCACTTGCGCATTCAAAACACACACACATTATTATAAGCGTGCAACAGATGCCCAGTCTCCATTATGCGGCTTTGTACTGAGCTTGCTTGTATCCAGTAAGCTAACTCTCTGCCCGATGGGACCTACAAAGCAAAAAAAAGAAAGTGAGTGCACCACTGAACTCTCTGCATCCTAGCCATCCCCTCAGTCACTGAGAGGGAACCACCGGGCTGCCATCTGCAACCAATCTTGGCCAGACCAAGGCCAAGTCAGCCAGAATAAGTCATTACACATGTTTTCCATCGGCCTTGTCCCCAGAGCGCACAAGAGAAAGGAGAGGGATTTTGAGGTTTCCATCTTTTGAGACAGTGGAGCTTCAAAACCACACAAGGGTCACATATTGCTCCTCACTCCCACTGCTGCAGTAAAAGATGTGAGAGGAGAGATGAGGCTTGGTGGAGGATTAGGTGAGGAGCCAGTTATTGGAGACCACTGCACAAGTGGAAATAATGAGTTTTCTTTTGTTAGCAGCAGCGTCTCGAGCTCGATGACACTGAAATTCTGTAATGTAAATGAAATCCGATCGTACAGAGTGGAATATGCATGTAAACTACACGAGGAGAAATGTAAAACAAGGCAAAGCTACAGTCGTGTGGATCCGCCTCTGAGCTGTACTCCACTAATTTATTTTGAGTTAAGCCATAAAGCCAGGCTTGTATTATGAGCAAGCTGTGTTTGAACATGAAGTGGAAAAGAGAGACGCTGTCATGGAGGAAATGGTCAGAGGTGGGATTATCTTGCAGGGTGTGGATGTTGAATTTCAATCCAGCGTTGGTCACACAGCCACAGCTCCACTGCCTCTGACAGCTAAACAGAGTAGCCTTTCATTCTGAGCGCTCACTACCAAACCAAAAGCATCATTCATAGTGTTTAATTCAATCCAGAGCTGGATGTGTACAGGATGCCCTCCTCTGAGAGAAACACGGAGTTGAGCTCTGCCAAAACAAACCGGGATAGCTGTTATTCTACAGATATTTACATTCAATTGTACTGGGATTTTTCTGAAACATTAATGTTTGTTTCTGCAGACAATTCATCTTTGGCTTTCTAGTAAGTGTAAGTTTAGGGTATGGCTCCATCTTGTGGAGGAATTGCAAAAATGCAAAAGCAACGTGCAATTTAATGTGTTTACAGTGTTCCAGAAGAAGAAGACGCCACAGCAAGATGCTGATCTGTATTCTCTTCCCACTAAACCAGGTGAGAGGCAGGTGATGTGATCTCACTAGATTAATTGATTCACACGTAAAGCATCACTCCAGCCAAATAGTAGTTGGAGAACTCACAAGAGACACATTACAAAAAGAATGATTGATATCAAAGCAGCAGAGGCCGACATATCCTGACTTTTAGTCCCTAGAATGGATATCATATAGATTCAAAATTCCTGAATAGTGTCTAACTTAACCCTAGTCTGGCTCAACAGATGTAGATTGCTGTGTGAAAGCGTGTTATCCCTGAGGAATTAAAAAAATATATATATACAAAACGTGCCACAAGTGTTTTTTTCCCTATCCCAGAATAGATAGGCGGTGCAGCCAGACCCTACTCCGGAGCTGACAGTGCTGTGGAGATAGGTCTGGCAATACAAGACTACCCTAACCCCCCT